>NC_081314.1:85717710-86020741 GCF_026419965.1 Kogia breviceps | reverse complement strand
GTTAAATTTATTCCTATAATTGTATTGTTTTTGTTGTTGCTATTAGAAATGGGACCTTTTTAACCATCATTTACCTATAGGAAGGCAGCAGATTTGGGTATATTAATTTTATATTATGATACTTTATTGAATTCTCTTTATTTATAGTCTTTTTTGGGTATCTTAGATTTTCAAGTAGACAGTTATATATAACATCTGCAGATAATTAAATTCTTGGGCTTCCCTGGTGGCGCAGTGGTTGAGAGTCCGCCTGCTGATGCAGGGGACATGGGTTCGTGCCCCGGTGCGGGAAGATCCCACATGCCGCGGCGGAGCGGCTGGGCCCGTGGGCCACGGCCGCTGGGCTTGTGTGTCCGGAGCCTGTGCTCCGCAATGGGAGAGGCCACAGCAGTGAGAGGTTCGCGAACCGCAAAAAAAAAAAAAAAATTCTTATGTTTTTTATTTGTATATATTCTGTTTCTTTTTATCATCTTTTTATATTCCTATTACCTGAGAAAAAAGTTTAATAATCTGGGAATTAATGGGCATCCTTGCTGCTTTACCCCTGATGTTAGTAGACATTTTTCACCAAGATCTACTAGTATTTCACCAATAATCATGATGTTGGTGTCTAGTTTGAGATAAATATATTTCTATTTTAAAAATGGAATTTTTGTCAAGAATAGATTTTATTGAATGTCTTTTCATCATCTAAGATGACATAGATTTCTCTTAAATGTGGTGATTAGTAAATAGATTTCCTAATATTGACCATCCTAATATATCTTGAATAAGGTTCCATTTGGTCAAGGAGTATTATTTTACTATGCTGTTTGGTTATATTTGCCAATCAGGCAACTGTAGAACATCTCCCTAGTTAATATTTCCCTAGTAGAATGCCACTGGTTTTTAATACTCAAACTTTATAAAACATATTTATCTCTCAGTATAATAATGCTTTTCGCTGATGTTTTTATAGGAAACTATATTTACAGCTCCAAAATTCAATGCATCATATATAACAAAGTGATGTGCAGAAAACCCTCATGTTACATTCCACATAAAATGTCAACAAGGAGGATATGAATGACAGCAATATATGAAACATTTCTTTTAAAAACAGCCCAATGTCAGTTTCCACTTTTCTTCTTTCCCCTTTTCTTTCTTTCACTTCTCTTCCCTACCTGAACAACTCACTCCAAAAGGCATTAGGTGGAACCAAGTAACATAGGCATCTGCACAGTGGTAAGAAGGGGAAAAAGCAGTAGCCCTGACTGAAGTGTCATGGCCTGAGTATAGTGATGATGACATCCATATGGGAGGGGAAAGGAGTGACCAGCATTGGGTTTCAGAACCTGTGTGTGTTGAGCAGGGTGTACAACAAGGCTTTGGAAAGTGGCTTAGCATGGGGAATTCCAACACAGGCAGAGTAAGAGCTTCCTCACAACAAGATGGCCCCATGTAGAGTAGGGAGGGGTATAGAAGACAGTCATATTATGTAGGAAAGGTGACAGCAGCGGTGTGGTATTGGTTATATACACACAAAAAAAGATAAAGTGAGTAAACGTATTAAGAATAAGGAGAGTCTGGTTTCTCAGTGTCAGAGAAGATAATTACAAACATTCAAAGGGAGAAAACTAAGGTGAATCCTGTGGTATTTGGATTGGAAGTGGAGGTACTAGTGAACATCTATGGATTTCAATATAGAGAGACAGATAGCTATAGAAACAAATATAGATGTAAATATGCTTATGTGTATACATATATTACCTAGCTCTGGTCACCAACACAGCCTAGGGAAAGTGACACCCCAAAAGTTATGAACACACCTAGCCCTCAGATCTTGGTTTATAAATACCATTCTCCACTCCAAGAAACTAAGGATCCTTGGAGAAATGGCTGATTCAAGGTTGGAGTAGGGATAGTACAAAAGAAGCCAGGAATATCTTGTGAGAGGAACTAAGAGAATGCTTAAATTATGACAAGAACATGTTAAAACCAGCTTAAAGGAGCTTTCAATGGTCCAAAGAGATAATATGAGCATAAAATTAAATACTGATATTAATAAATTATGACCCATTTTACAAAGTAGGAATCCATGAATCCATATTGATATAAATAATGAATGCGTTGAAAGTTTTATGAGGATCGCAATATTTACCTAGTCCCAAAGTACAATGGTTCCCCTAAATATTTATTAATTAGGAATTGAAAAGAGTAATTTACAATGGAAAAATCTTGCATAAATCAACCTTATCAAGTAATCAAAGATAACACCATCAGTTATGTGATAAACTGAAATCACGGGTCCACCTAATAGGAGGTAAAGAGAAGAACACAATGTCACTTTTGTAATATATTTGCCTGAAATACACAGCCTGAATCTAATCATGAATAATAAATTAGCATGAGAAGAACCCAAAATGAGGGTCATTCTACAAAATAATGTAGTAATGTCTGTGATTTTTCAGAAGTTTTAATGTTATAAAACTCAGTGAAAGACTGAAAAACCTTTCAAGATTGAGGTGAACTAAAGAGATAACAACTAAATATAACATTTTGTTTCTGAAACAGAAACTTTATCATAAAGGATAATAACTGAAGTAATCATTGAAATCTGAGTTGGGTCTCAGGATTCCTATATCAATGTCCTTGCTTATAAAAATACACACTAATGTATTCAAGGATAACAAGGCATTATATCAGCAAATAGTTTAGGCAAATATATATATATATAATTACTGTACTTGAAACTTTTTGTAAGACTGAGTTTCTTTCAAAACAAAAAAAATTTTTTTTAAGGCCTAGACATCTGACTTCTGGGAAAATGAGGTAGACATTCTTTTCCCTATTCCACTTGCTAAGTGCAATTATAAATCCTGGACATTATATAAAATAAGAGTCTAAAAGATAGAGAAATGAGGCAGGCACTATGGTGAGCACTAAACATATATTTACCTGTAGAATTAAAGCTTCATGATAGTTACAAGTAAAAGAATAGAGTATATAATAGTTTTGTGCTCTGATAATATAGGTGAAATACAACAATCAAAAATGGGGAAATAAAGGGGAGAAAACATCAAAGTAGAATAGATTTGTTGAATGAACCAGGACTTCTTAGAGAATTGGCTGATTCATTTCTGTATGGCTCTGGAACATTTTGACATACCAGAGAAACTATCAAAGACTGTTAAGTTGGGGTCAGAATAACTCAGGAGCCAATTTGGAAAGGCTCCCACTATCAAAAATGGGAAAATTTGTGTATCAATTAGAACTAAAACTGTAATGAATTGAAACATGACAAATATATTTCAAACTATTAGTTCAAATAATAGTAAATTTTTTTATCTTAATTGGTAACTATGCTAATGGTTCAATTTATTATTTGAAATCTTTTATTTGAAGAATAAAAGGAAATAATCAGATATTCATGCTAACTTTCCCATATTCTATCAAGACAGGTAACTAAATCAAGATAAAGGGAAGTGTCTTTTTATAGAAATACTCTGGGTAATAAATAAAGAAGAAATGATAGAAGTAAAATATCACCATAAATAAATGGATCAATAATTGATCTAGACAGTGTATATCAGGGGCTGCTAACAACCAGGCATTATGTGAAAACATCAGTAATAAAATAGTCATGCTGAAAACGTTGACACTCAATCTGATCAAGCCTCTAGGTCAAACTACAATTTACACAGAATAAGTAGTGTTAAATTCCACCAAGTATATGTTATTAGCAAAATTTAGAGTGGTGAAAATTCTCCAGAACAAATGAGCCAGCTTCTTCAACATAGAAATTACCAAAAAAAAAAAAAGAAATTACAAAATTAAGTAAATAATAAGAAAAAAGGTAAAAAATAGAAGAAAAGGAAGCTAGGAGATTAAAAGATTTAAAACACTCACTCATAGCATCGTAGTCTTATTTGGATTCTGAAATGTTTTATATGTATATGTATAATATATATATATATATAATTAAAACATTTTTAGAGGTTTGGAAATTTGAACACTGATGGCTATTTAATAATACTGAGAAATTACTGAGAATATTTAGTTGTGATAATTTTATGGTTACTTTTTTTTAAAGCCTTGTGTTTTAGAGATATACAATAATATATGTATAAATTAAGGAATAGGATATCTGAGATTAGCTTCAAAATAATACTGAGGGAGTAAGAGGGTGAGAATGAAACTAGATTGGGGCTAAAATTGATCACTGTTAAATCTGGGTGATGATAAATGGGGGTCCATTACACTACTCTGCCTACTTTGGTAGATGTTAGAAATTTTCCATGATAAAAGTTTTATTTTAAATTGAGAAAAGGAAGGGGACAAGTGATGATAAAATAATCATGATTTATGAGAATTACTTGAAAATAGACTTATTTTAATTGGCTATAATAAGGAAGTAAAAAATACATTTAATTTCATATACAATTATCAAATAAAGTGCTATATCCTCTGACCTTCACTATGGAGAATAATTATCTTATATAGGCTTTATCACATAAGAGAGTATCGTATCTCTCAGGCACAGTGATTGTAACAGGAATGAACACAGATTCAAACAGAGAGAAACATTATGAGAATTCTGGCAACTGAGAGGGTGCTCCCTTTATCTGCTATATACAGACTATACTAGGTTTGTGTATATAATCCTAGGTCTGCTGAAGACCCCCATTCAGAGACAAGTTGCATCAGAGTTAGTGCATCCCCAGAAGAAAGCAGATCCATGACAGAGAAAAAGACTAAGTCCTAACAATGTCATGTACCTCCCTCTGGAACCATCATCTAGCTATAATTAAACAAGGTCCTCTGTACTTCAAAATAGTTTTTTTAAAGAATATTTATTATTAAATGTCAATAGATTTTGGTAAATTCTCTCTTAGCATTGTTGGAGGAATCATGGAGAAATATGAACTGGAAGATGGTACAGTTAAATAGATTCCCAACAACTTGAACAGTTACACATAGAAGGTGGATAAATGACCTGAGGGGAGGATTTGTTCTCCAATATTCTTAGTCTGTACTAACCAGCATTTTATCATAATCTTGGATTAAGATACAAAAGGCATACCTATCAATTTTTATGTGCATGAATCTGGGAGTCATCAATAAATTACACAAATTTAAAAGAAGATTTAGAGATATCATAATATCTAAAAAAATTGGTTACATTTGATGAGATTCTGTTTTATATAGATAAATGAATAGTTTCGCACAAAAACTAAAGAAGTCAATTTCATAAGCACAGAGAAAGAAAAAGAATCTAACAGCAAATCATGGGTAAAGGCCTGGGATTTCAATTTAATGCAAGTTCAACTAACCTGTTTATAATTGTGTCAAAACAAAAACATATATATATATATAATTTATATATTATCTATATAGATAACATATAAATTTTAATAGGAGTAATATCTCCAAATCAACTGAAGTGATAGCCCCAATTGCATTTTGCCTTTTGCCCTTGCCAGAGTATTCAATTCTTATTAACATATTTAAGGAAATAAGACTCTATAGGAAGAGAAAGGATGATTTTCAAGAAAGCTTGTAATGGTTAATGATCTGAGACTGTTTAGCCTAAGGAAAATCAGACGGCATGGCAACTCTCTTATTTAATGAAAGAGTTGAAAATGTGTGGGAAAGGTATTCAATTTATTCCATGTAGACCCAGAGCTGGGACCCAAGGATGGAATTACAGAAATGTAGGTTTAAGCTTAAGAAAAGAAAAGATCTTCTAACAATCAGGGCTGTGTGAAATCAGAAGTTTCCTTATGGAAGCAGTAAACTCACTAATCACCGCAAAAGCTCCCGATGATCACCCCTTTAGGTGACTAGATACCTCCCCATTACAGGCAGGTGGGAATTTGAGCTAAATGACCTTTATAGGCCTTTTACGATTTAATATCATATTATTAAATTAACTATACTAACAGTCAAATAAATCAGATTTATTATCAGGCATTTCATAAACCTTATCTATAACAGGATATTATTTTATATTTGCTATTACCCATTTTTAAAAAATTATTGAGCCTGAAGAACAACACAAGAAAAACTCTCAGCTTCTTATATGTATTTGCTCCTGCTTGACTCCAGTTTTTCCCCATTGTATTTTTCAATCTAACCAACTCAGATAATCCACCAAGCATGCCACTCTATGCACTTAATAACATCTAATGTGCTGGGCAAACTTTCCATTAAACTTTTACATTTTGTGAATCAGTAACTCTAATTGATTTAAGTTGCTTCTTCCTTTCTCTACTGATTGCCAAGCAAAAGTTCACAACAGATATATGAATATATTCTGCTAAGCACAATCTAAAGCCACATAACTCTTCACAGCAAAAACCACGTGAAAGCTTACCTATATTCAGGGCATCTTATATGCCTAAAACTTAAATTTGTGATTTATTGCATAAAATGGGATCAAAGGTCACACTTCTCCTTGTTTCTTTTAATCTAAATATTAACTTATAAATTATATCAGAGTATATTTCACCAAATTCAGATGTTTAAGATGTAACCCTGAGTATCTCTAGTTTGCATCACTCTAGATGGATGATGTGTGAATCCATAAATCAACTTATTCATCAAATATTTATTGAATGGCTATTTGTCACACCTTGTCCTACACCCTGGGAATAAAAGATGGACAAAACAGTCATAATCCCTGTCTTCATGAAGCTTAAAATCTAGTAGAATAGATAGACATCAATAACTAACACACTGACATCCTATTATCAAACTTAAAACTTGAGTTGTGATAACTACTACAAATGAGAGGTACAGGATGTTGTGAAAGCATATGAATAATGGGATTAGGCCCCATCAAGGTCAGGGATAGCTCCCCTTTAGCAGCAACAATAGAGCCTCTTTAAATAATGAGTGAAAGTTCCCCAAGACACGGAGAGCCACTTTATGCTTACAACATTGCAAATGCTTCCCAGTGGAATAAACTATCTCACGTATAAAAGAATAGATCTGTGTGGCAAGCACCAAGAGGGGCACAAAAAAAAAGAGCCTAGTGAGACACACCTGGAAAAATAGGTAGGGCCAGACCACACAAACCCTTCAAAGGGGCAGGTGGTCGGGCTTCCCTGGTGGCGCAGTGGTTGAGAATCCGCCTGCCGATGCAGGAGACACGGGTTCGTGCCCTGGTCCAGGAAGATCCCACATGCCGCGGAGCAACTAAGCCCGTGAGCCATGGCCGCTAGGCCTGCGCGTCCGGAGCCTGTGCTCCGCAATGGGAGAGGCCACAACAGTGAGAGGCCCGCATACCGCAAAAAAAAAAAAAAGGGGCAGGTGGTCAATATGATTGGGATTAGATAGCGTTTCAAATAGTCATGGATCATGTGGCGAGATGGGACAGATATAATGATGCAGAGTGGAAGCCAGTAAACTAGTTAGGGGACTATTTTACTGGCCGATTTGAGAGAAGGGTGGCTTGGATTGGACTGACCATGAAAGTAATGAAATCGGTTGTATTCAGGAGATATTTCGAAGGTAAATGTGATAGGATTTGAATATACCTAAATCTGTCTTTTGCTTGTAACTCACATTTAAGTAAACTGAGTTGCCTAGTGCCTCTTTATCCAGAGAATTCCCCGAGTTCGTGAGCTACATTAGTCAGGGTTCTCCAAAGAAACTGAACCAATTGGAAATAAAGAGAAAGATTTATTTTAAGGAACTGGCTCACACAGTTGTGGAGGCTGGCAAGTCCAAAATCGTAGGGAAGGCCAGCATGCTGGAAATTCAGGCAGATTCCTATGTTAGTCTCCTGGCAGAATTCCTTCTAAGGACAAGCTCAGATTTTGCGCTTAAGGCCTTCAAGGGATAAGGAACGGATGAGGCCCAGCCACATCATTGAGAGTGCTTTACCTACAGCCGGTTGATGGTAAATCAACCTTCACAGCAACATCTAGACTAACATCTAGTGTTTGACCAAATAACTGGGCACCACAGCCAAGTTGACACATAAAATTAAAGCACTGCATGATCCATGTATAAATTTACCTCTTTTGGTACCTCAGAGGATCCCTCTAAATTTGGCATTGAAATCTAGCGAACAAATCCATATGAACCATATGAAAAAAAATTTATTAGCTCTAATAAATGAACTTTAATAAAACATTTATTTTAGCTTTAGGTTTTCCAGGATTAAAAATTATAGTTTGTTTTCAACTTTCCTCATGTCCAGCCCTCTGTTATACTAATCTCCTTCCTCAAACAACTGTAAGCTCCTGGATTTTCTAGAATAGCATAGATATTAAGAATAAGGAAAAATGTATTGTTAACTTTGATGCATGTCTTGGTCTGAGATTAGTCTAATATGACCTAGAAACAAAGCTACATGACACTACAGATCTGCCCAACTCCTTAGCACATCTGTGAGGGATTTGAGTATTGGAAAGTCCCCAGTGTACTAGCAAACCTGGAGGTTTTATTGAAAACTAAGAAATTTTTTAAAATAAAAATAAGAAAAATAAAAAAGAAATTTATTAAAAGTTTTCATGAGGTCCAATCATGCCAAATACTTGCAGCAACTCACTTTAACAATCCTGGAGACAAAGAAATGACCAGACTTTTCTTCTATTTTGGTAAGTTGACTTTCTCATTTTTTTCTCCTATATGAATTTCCCAAGCATAAGCAACACCACCACCATCAGAATGATAACTTCGGTGTGTGTGTGGGGGGGCACACACGCGCATTTCATGTAAATCTTTGGCAAAATTTTGAAGTTAAAATAAAGAATATTTTCTGATTTCCCCTTGTTGAAGTGTCCATTTACACATCATAGCCCCCAGCACATCACTTCCCCTCCCCCATCAATGCATACACAGACACACATACTGTGGAATTAATATATATTTCCCCTGATATTTCTGTAATAAAGGCAGTATATCAATCTGTAGGATGAATGCAGTGCATCTTCCTGAGAGTAAAGAGTAAAGAGAATAAAGAACCTTCCTTCTTTATTAGAGGATTTGGAGGAAAAATGTTGTCAAATAGCTAGCTGGAATTTTTAAACATTTCTCTTGTCTCTTCCTAGGACTTATTATCTTTATCTACTATTTCTACTGTCTCTTTAACTTTTCTATGTCTTTATTCTGGCCTGCTATACACTAAGAGGTTTCCTCAATCTGAACTTCCCACTCACTGATTCATTTTCAGCTCTGTCCATCCTATTGTTCATCTCAGCTCTTGTGTTCTTAATGTCCACTACTATTTTTTCAGATCTAATATTTCCATTTGATTCTTAGTATACATTTTTCTGCTTCATAGCCTCCTATAGTTCACTGAGCATATTATTTTGCTTATTATAAATCCTTAATTCGTCAGTTCCAGTAATTCCCATATTGTATGATCTGTTGTCTTTCTTTATTATAGTTCAGCTTCTCAATTGCCTGATTATTTTGGTCAGTGGAATCATGTTCCCCTGAGTATATCAGCTACTGTATCAGGTAATGTGTAAGGGAGAAGGGCCAATACCCAGTCACTCCTTTGTGTCCTCCTTGGCTAGTTGCAGCGGTGAAGGGATGAGCCCTGGGGAAGATTCTATTACAGGCAGCATTTCCTGCTTCCATTTGTTGCCACATTGTACCAGTTAGGGATCCATATTTTAACCACGAGAATAAAGCAGCACTGGGAAGGGGCAGCCTCTTTAGTAATTACCATTTGCCCTGGGTGTTTGGAAGAGAAGGGGGTAGAGAAGTAAATACCTGAGAGCAGTCAGTCAGCGGGCATCAGCTACTTACCCCAGCAGTCCTTTTTATGGCTTGATATCGCCTTCCAACACCCGGTGGCCTGAGCTGTTGCTGAGACGATGGAATCAGCAATGGTTGCCTAACTCACTGTGAAGGAAAAGCAAGAGCAGAATCTAAAATCCACCCTCAGCCATCTTCTACTGCTGTGTCTGGCTGACCTCTATTCTGAGTTCCTGAGACACCCAATTTCAACGTTTCTTATTATTTTTGTGTTCATTTCTCAGATGAGCTGCCCTCTAGCCTCTTTATGGTTGATTTTAGAGATGGAGCTAACAGCTCATGCTATCTCTTTTTAGGAACCAGAATCCAAAACATAGTTTATCTCCTAAAGCAACACTATTATGGAGTAGAATGCAGGTTCACATGAATATATCAGATAAAATACAAAAATTAACATACTTTTGGGGGACTCCCCTGGCAGTCCAGTGGTTAGGACTCCATGTTTCCACTGCAGGGCACACTGGTTCGATCCTTGGTCAGGGAACTAAGATACCATAAGCTGCAAGGCATGGACAAAATTAATAATAATAAATTAAAATAAAATACATTTTGTTCTTGCAGAATATTTCTTCAAATTATGCCCAATGTGTACTTTCTTCAGTTCCCAGAGTGTACCTGTTCGGTCTACTTTGCCATTTTAAGTCATCTTTGGGAAAGTCTCAGAAGTGCTGGTTTCAGTAATCAGTGGAATAATCCTTTGTTACAAATCCCACCAGTCTGCCCTCAGAAGAATGAGATTCACTGGTCTGTAACTCTTGGTCTCCAGGGAACCCTTCTCACTCATGGTTCAGAATTTCCTTGGCAATCACACAGCAGAGTGGCCAGTATATGGCAGCATGCATATTTATGCCAAAGATGCCACAGTTTCACCCCTGAGTTCCTTTAAAACTCTCTTGACGGGTCATTAGCAGGAGAGGGACTAGGAGATCTGAGAGATGTTGGGACCACAGAACAGGGAAAGAGAACACAGAACCCTTACCAAGTACCAGGACCTGGGCACAGTCATGAACCAGATATGCAATAGGTCTCGAGTGCATACATTTATATAGAGCAGAGTAAGAGAGGATTCTAAAGTCTGAAAGGTCAGTGACGGTGCACATGGGGAGAGAGCATGCAACTTGGAGCATGGACTCTATAGAGGAAATAGGAACAGAACACAGAGCAGAGAGGAAAGCATGGTCTCTCCTGGGATGCCTCAGCAGGTGACCAGCTGCCTTCACGTTCCTCTCACCTGGGTGTGAACCAGTCTGCACTGAACCTGGCCAGGGGGAGACACTAGCAAATAGCTGCCATGCTAGACAGTGAATCTAAGAGTAGGAGGAGCAAAGGCATTTTCCCGACAAAAAAAACTACGATGGATGATCTCAGTCCAAGTTATTTGTCTTCATCTAGTTTTTCAATTACGTATAGAACATACCTAGCATTTCCTGGCATTTGATCTAGTATCTTTGATCTGTCTTTGTTAAGATACAATTTGGAACTGGAGATTCCTTTTTTTTTTTTTTTGCTGTACGCGGGCCTCTCACTGCTGTGGCCTCTCCCGCCGCGGAGCACAGGCTCCGGACGCGCAGGCTCAGCGGCCATGGCTCACAGGCCCAGCCGCTCCACGGCATGTGGGATCTTCCCGGACCGGGGCACGAACCCGTGTCCCCTGCGTCGGCAGGCGGACTCTCAACCACTGCGCCACCAGGGAAGGGAAGCCCTGAGATTCCATTAATGTTTTCCTCAGAAAACCCCCCAAGCAAAGAATTCACTTCTTCTCCTTGCTCTCTCTTTTGTTCCCGAGTGCAGCCTTCACACAATTGCCAAGGGTTTTTCCCTCTGGTTTTCTGCCTTTGGTGTGCTGAAAGAAATTATTATTGGCATTAGAGAATCTTGCATGTTTTCCTTATTTTTTTTGATTTGCCTAATGTTTACTATGCCTTTGACCTGCCACAATTCTGTGCTACCTTGGTCTCATCTCTGAACTAATTTTCCTGTTTCTGCAAACATAATTTTCCTCATTGCAGGGCTCCGTTTTGAAAACTTGTCTTTCAGGCTTACTGTGATTTATGTGCTTTCAATTTTTTTTTCCCCTTTCATAGTATCCTTAACATTTTCTTTAAGTTTATTTATTTATTTTATATTTTATTTTTGGCTGCATTGGGTCTTCATTGCTATCTGCGGGCTTTCTCTAGTTCTGGCAAGCGGGGGCTACTCTTCATCTTTACAGTGCATGGGCTTCTCATTGTGGGGGCTTCTCTTGTTGCAGAATATGGGCTCTAGGCGCACGGGCTTCAGTAGCTGTGGCACGCTGGCTTAGTAGTTGTGGCTCGTGGTCTCTAGAGCACAGGCTCAGTAGTTGTGGCGCACAGGCTTAGTTGCTCCACGGCATGTGGGATCTTCCTGGACCAGGGCTCGAACCCATGTCCCCTGCATTGGCAGGTGGATTCTTAACAACTGTGCCACCGGGGAAGTCCTCCCTAACATCTAATTTTGTCAATTTTCAATCTCTAAATTTCAATTTTATGATGAATGTCTTTTTTCTTGCTCACTTTCCTTTTCCCATAAGATCACTGTGTTAAATTTTGGTGCTGCTTCTTATTTTCCCTAAAAATAAATAAGGCACAAACTTTTGTTCCCTACAAAGAACCAAGCCAATGTAGAGATTTTCTTCGTGAATTTTAAGATAGCCCATTCTAGAAAGTAGACAGAACTCATCCACATACTTTGCTTCTACTTAAGATTTCACCCTGGCTTGGCTTCTATTGGGTGGATACTCCATTGGGTGGATACTTGAAAACATTCTATTTAATCTGACTGCCCAAATTCAGTTTCTATCTCATAGGAGGTACGTGGTGTACTGCTTTTAGAGTTTTGTCACTTTGCTGCGTGAGATTTTCTGGTTAAGCTTTATACATATTTTGCCTCCTTCTCTGATCCTATTGATCATCTTAACTGTTGCCAGATTTTTATCCCAGAAGCCCCACTTTCATCCAAGAGCAATTAATTGAGCAGTCACTATGTTTCGGCACTATGCCAGGCCCAGGGAGACCTGGCAGTCACCAAGAAAGAGAGAATTCCAGCTCTTAGAAAGCTGAGAAGTCTTCAAGGCTTTCCACCACTGTCAAGCAAACATTTATAATTTTCATAGATGCATTTTTAGATCAAAGTAGACTTATTATTTTAAAATTATCTTTGTCATTTGGTGTTGTCAGTAAAAGTCATCTTTACTTTCTTTGAATATGACATTATCTAATGAGTCTGAGTAGATGGCGTGGGAGGTGAAAAGGCTTGGTCAATTCTTACAAGAAATTCCTTTGTGCTATACTATAGTTTTCACTGAGGTTTTAGTTAAAAAATAAACTGTTTTGTGATTTCTGATTCAAAAAATTGATAACCCCTGAGGCAGCCTCTCCGCCTAAAAATACCTATGAAAACCATAAAAGGTGGAAATAATAAAAACATCAAAAAAGACTGACAGTTAAAAAGTTATCTGGATCTAAGAGAAAACTTTGCTAACTATCCAGGCTTTATCTTTCTTTCAACAGAGCTGCCACATCCACTGAAACAAAAGCCCAGTGCACCTCCTTCTTCCCTCACTTTCATACCTCTAAACTATAATACCTCTTCTATGCAGGTGATGCCTTTTAATTAAATATAATTCTCCTTATCCTACCCTATAATGTGAATTTCATATTTTTACTTTATGATACTCTGAGAAGACAAATATATCAAAGCCTTAATAATCTTAGTATGAGCTAACATTTAAAGATTATTCTGTGAGAAACATGGTGCTGAGCACTTCACATATATTACTTCATTGAATCCTCACAACTCTCTTATGAGGGGTATTACTCCCATTTTATAGATGAAAAAGTGAGGAACAGAGGTTCTCTGTCACAAAATTACTTACAAAGGAAGAGTCAGGGCCAGGATATCATAAGCATTCTAACTCAAAGTACCTTAGTGTAAACTAAGATGATCTAGAAATCATGTCTGGAGGCTCTGAGCCTAAGAAGTTAATTGACCCTGCTACTGATCATAATTCCTGCCATATTGTTATGAAAGACAATGTGCTGATGCTACTGTGTGTGATGATGTGTCAGAGTTAAATTTTCAAGGAAAGAGAGTGAGAGCATATTAAAAAGTGATTACAAAGTGGAAAGAACAGAGCTGAACTTTATTTTCCAATTTATGTAAATACTCCTCTTTTTTATTCCTTTTTCCAAATCAATTTGATAACACCTTCAGGGACCATTCTTCTTATAAAAATCATAGGTGTTTATTTCTACTGCATTTTAACTTTTACTCAATCTGGGAAAGTTACTTACCCTCTTTAAACCTCAGGTTTCCATTAATGTCTCTTCTCAAGTGCTCAACTAATCATAGTTTGACTTATTATTTTTATTAGTATCATAGTCATTATTAGTAGGTTTTTTTACATCTTTGGCCAAAAGCTCTTTGAGAACATCAGCAATGGCTTATTGTTCTTTATGTCCTCACTGACTAGCACTGTAATTGTTACATTGCAGGTGCCCAATACATGTTAAAGGAACATTAAACTTAATAACCAAACTATAAATTTGCTAAAAAGTATATCAGACACAGAGAGTTAGCACCAGGGTTGATTGCCCAAAAGATGACACATCTGATGACACAAGCCTTATTTTCCTTCCACAAAATCTGTGGCCAAGGGGTCCCTACATGGTAGCACCATGCCCTTGAATAGAGACGGGAAGAAAAATCTGCCGAAAGTTGGCTTGAAAAAGTCATCACATATATTGTCTATAGTGATTTAAATTATTTAATATTCAATATTGAAAAGAATACTTCAGTTTCCATGTGCCATAATGAAAATTCTAGACTGGTTTCTGAGTGCTTCTGCAACCACAGCTTATATCAAGAGAAGCACAAACACAGATACTCATCACCCCTGAGAAACAAAAATCTGTAGTTTTCATGGTATCTGAGAGGAAAACTAGACAAGTTAATTAATTTATCTTTTCTCTCCCAAACAGAAGCAATAGCATGACCCACAAACTTTCACAGCATTTATATGTAGTTGTCTTTTGTTTTAAAGGCAAGAGAAATAGAAGTGTTTTCCCAGAGAATGGACACTACTGGTTACAAGAACAGGTGTTCAAGGTAATAGACTGTACTGTGGTATAGCTGTGTGTTTGCCAAAGTGAGAGCCACTCATATTGTTTTAAGTAAGTTTATGTTTTGTGTGTTTGTAATATGTGGGACCTTAAAGAATGAAAAGTCCAGGACAAGACATTATTTGCCCTAGTTTATGGATGATATTGTGTACCAGTCCCATCATGGTCCAAATGCTTGTCACATGAATACTTTAGCAGTTTCAGGAACTAAAATATTAGTCTCCTAAAACAAGGTTTATCAGAAATCATCCAATACATGAATCAATACTTGCCTAGAGAAGAGCTGAAATAAGCATTAGGATGAAAGGAAAATGAGAAGAGGGGGAAGGGAAAAGGAAGCATAAAAATGGTGGGTATAAAATTTATGGGATATTGCAAAAGCTGTACTTTAAAGGAAATTAATAGCTACAAATACCTGTATTTAGAAAAGAAAAAGATCTCAAATCAATAACCTCATCTCCCATTGTAAGAAACTAGGGGAAAAAGTGCCAACTGAACCCAGAGAAAATGGAAAGAATGAAATAGGTACGATTAGAACAGACATTAATGAAATAGAGAATAAAAACTAATCGAGAAAATAAATAAAAACAAATTGATTCTTGAAAAGATCAACAAAATTGACATGCCTGTGGCTAGAATCCAAGAAAAAAGAAAAGACTTAAATTACTAAAATTAACAATGAAAGAACAGACATAGCTACTGACATTACAGAAATAAAAAGAATAATAAGGGCATAGAATAAACAACTACATACCAATAAATTAACTTAAATGAAATCAAAATTCTTCTAAAAAGATAAAAACTACTAAAATTGACTTAAAAGGAAATGGAAAATCTGAACAGACCTATAAGTAAAGATATTTATTTAGTAACTTTAAAAAATCCCACAAAGGAAAGCTCACTTTAGATAGCTTTACAGGTGAAAACTACCAAACATTTTTTTTAATATCAATTTTTCACAAACTCTTCCAAAAAACAGAAGAGAAAGGGACACTTCTTACTTATTTTATGAGGTGACTATTGTCTTTACACCAAAACCAAACAAAGAAATTACAAGAAAAGAAATGATAGAACAATATCCTTATGAATATAGATGCAAGTTCCTCAACAAAATACTAGCATACAGAATCTAACATTTAAACAGAATTATAAACTGATCACAAGTGACTACTGTGAACAATTATATGCTAACAAATTTGATAATCTAGAAGAAATTGATAAATTTTTAGAAACATACAACCTACCAAAACTGAATTATAAAGAAATTAAAAAATCTGAGCAGACTTATAACTAATAATGAGATTAAAGGAGTAATTAAAAAACAAAACAAAACAAAAAACCTCTTAACAAAGGAAATCCCAGGACCAGATGGCTTCACTGGAAAAAATCTACCAAATATTTAAAGAAGAATTAACACCAATCCTGCTCAAATTTTATCAAAAAATTGAAGAGGGAGAAATTCCAAATAAAGCCAGCATTACCCTGATGCCAAGATCAGAAATAGATACCATGAGAAAACTACAGACCAATATCCCCGATGAATACTGATGCAAAAATCATCAAGAAAATACTAGCATCAAGAAAATATTAGCAAACCAAATTCAACAACACATTAAAGTGATTATACATCATAACAAAGTAGGATTAATTTCTGGAATACAAAGATGGTTCAATATAAAATCAGTCAATGTAATATAGCATATTAAGAGAATAAGGGACAAAACACATGAGCATCACAATTGATGCAGAGAAAGCATTTCACAAAATTCAATACCCTTTTGTGATTAAAAACACTCAGTAAACTAGGAAGAGAAGGAAATCACCTCAACACAATAAAGACAATGTACGAAAAGCCCACAGTTAACTTCATACTCAATGGTGAAAAAAATGAAACTCTTCCCTCTAATATTAAGAACAATGCAAGGATGCCCACTCTTGCCATTTCTATTCAACACAGTACTAGAAGTCCTAGCAATCAATCAAGAAAAAGAAATAAAAGTCTTCCAAATAGGAAAGGAACAAGTAAAATGTTGTTTGCAGATGATGTGATCTTACACATAGAAAACCAAAAAGATTCCATAAAAATACTGCTAGAACTAATGAACAAATTCAGTAAAGTTGCAGAATACAAAGTCAACACCCCAAAATCAGTTGTATTCCTATACACTAACAATTAATAATCCTAAAAGGAAATTAAGAGAACAATTCCATTTACAATAGTATTAAATAGATATAACATATTTAGGAACAAACTTAACCGAGAAGGCAAAGGACATATACACAGAAAACTGCAAAACACTGAAGAAAGAAATTAAAGATGGTACAAATAAATAGAAAGACATGTAGTATTCATGGATTGTAAGACATAAAATGTCCATACTACTCAAAGTAATCTATAGATTCAATGCAATCCTTATCAAAACCCCAACAACATTTTTTGCAGAAACAGAAAAATTCATCCTAAAATTCATATGGACTGCAAATAGTCAAAATTTTCTTGAAAAAGGAAGACAAAGTTGGCAGTCCCACACTTTCTGATTTCAAAACTTACTATAAAACTACAGTAATCAAAACAGTGTGGCACCCACATAAAGACAGACATATTGACCAATGGAATATAACAGAAAGCCCAGAAATAAACTCTCATGTATATGGTCATATGATCTTTGACAAGAGTGCCAAGGCTACAATGGGAAAAAGATAGTCTCTTCAACAAATAATGCTGGGAAAACAGAATATCCATACACAAAAAGAAGTTGGATTCTTCCCTTATAACAAAATAAATAAAGCACCCAATGCTTTAAGGGAGTTGGTGCTTCCCTTAACTCAAAAGAAATAAAGACCTAATATATAATGTGAAAGTATAAAAGTTTTACAATAAAAAATAGGGGGAAAGCTTCATGCCACTGGATTTGGCAATACTTTCTTGGATATGATACTGAAAGCACATGCACAAAAAGCAATAATCAACAAGTGGAACTATATCAAACTTAATAACTTCTGCATGGCAATCAACAGAGTGAAAAAGCAACCTAAGGAATGGGAGAAAATATTTTCAAACTGTATCTCTGTTAAGGGATTAATATCTAGAGTACATAAATAATGCCCACAACTCAACAACAACAAACAATTAAATTTAAAAATGGGTAAAGGACTTGAATAGATAATTCTCCAAGGGAGATATACAAATGGCCAACAAACATATGAAAAGATGCTCATTATCATTACAAGAAACACAAATCAAAACCACAATGAAATATCACTTCACACTTGATAGGACAGGCACTATAGAAAAAAAAAAACAGAAATTAGTAAGCATTGACAAGGATGTGGAGAAATTGGAACACTTGTGCACTATTGGTGGGATTGTAAAATGGTGCAGATACTAAGGAAAACATTATAGAAGTTGCTCAAAAAGTTAAAAATAGAATTACCATATGATCCCACTTTTGGGTCTATATCCAAAAGAATTGAAAACAGGATCTCAAAGAGAAGTTTAATCACCCATGTTCACTGAAATATTTGCATTAGTGAAGAGGTGGAACCAACCCAAGTGTTCCTCAACAGATGAATGGATAAAGAAAATGTGGCATATACATATAACAGGATAGTATTCAGCCTTAAAAAAGAAGTAAATCCTGTCCTGTCATATGCTACAACATGGATGAACAGGGAGGATACTATGCTAAGTGAAATACCAGTCACCAAAAGATACTTTAAGAGTATCTTAAAGTATCTAAGAGACCTCTGGGACAACATTAAACACACCAACATTTGCATTATAGGGGTCCCAGAAGGAGAAGAGAGAAAGTACCTGAGAAAATATTTGAAGATATTACAGTTGAAAACTTCCCTAACATGGGAAAGGAAATAGCCACCCAAGTCCAGGAAGCACAGAGAGTCCCAGGCAGGATAAACCCAAGGAGAAACACACTGAGACACATAGTAATCAAATTGACAAAAATTAAAGACAAAGATAAATTATTAAAAGCAACAAGGGAATAACAACAAATAACATACAAGGGAACTCCCATAAGGTTAACAGCTGATTTTTCAGCAGAAACTCTACAAGATAGAAGGCAGTGGAATGATATATTTAAAGTGGTGAAAGGGAAGAACCTACAACCAAGATTACTCTACCCAGCAATGATCTCATTCAGATTCTATGGAGAAATCAAAAGCTTTACAGACAAGCAAGAGCTCAGAGAATTCAGCACCACCAAACCAGCTCTACAACAAATGCTAAAGGAAGTCCTCTAAGTGGGAGACATAAGAAAGGACCTACAAAAACAAACCCAAAACAATTAAGAAAATGGTAATACGAACATATATATCAATAATTACCTTAAATGTGAATGGATTAAATGCTCCAACCAAAAGACACAGGCTTGCTGAATGGATTCAAAAACAAGACCCATATATATGCTGTCTACAAGAGACCCACTTCAGACCTAGGAACACATATAGACTGAAAGTGAGGGGATGGAATAATCAGCTGAACCGATCCTTTGCCCTGTTTGGAACATTGATAATGACAAGTAATGAAGATCAGCTTTTCTGATGAGGTAAACTACAAAAAAATTGGATAAGATGCAAAATTCATCTTCTTAGAGGTGTCATTCTTCCCTCATTCCATAAGTTTAAATATCTTTTCAAATATTTAAGAGATACTTTGTACCTTTTATTTGTGAATTGTTTTCTTGTCTTTTCCCCATTTTCTACCAGGTTTTTGATTTTTTTGTCCTCTAACTTTTTAGAGTTCCTTATACATTGGGGATATTATTCATTTGTGATAGGTGTTACAAAGATTTTCTTTCACTTTTTCACTTGTCTTTGCTTATGGTATTTTGTCATTCATATGCTTTTAAAACTTTTTATATAATCAAATAAAAATTGCCTCTGGATTTTGAATACTAATTATGAAGTCTTTACCTACACAGAAGTTAAGTGGAATTCAGCTTTGATTTCTTTTAGTATTGTATAGTTTAACTTATTTCATGTAGGTCCTTGGTCCTGTTGGAATTTATTCTAGTGTAGGTGTAACTCTGTCCTCTTCCAAGTAGCTAACCATTTGTTCCAGAATAAATTATTAAATAATCTATTTTTGTCCCAGTGGTTTGAGATGCTACCTTTATGATATCCTCAATTTTCATATGAACTTGGGTTTATTTCTGCGTTTTCTATACTATTCCATGGGTCTGTTTATTCATGTATCAGAAACACATTGTTTTGATTGTACATGTTTTATACTATTTTTTCAAATATCTGATAGGGCGGATTAACCCTTGTATCTTTTTTTTTCTATTCTTGCATGTTTGTTTACCATATGAACTTTATCACCAATGTGGATTTGACACAGTAGCTTGATTAGTGCAGTGAATATAAAACAATATATATACAAAAAATGTCCACTCATAATACATTAGTATCATCTTCCCTATGGAGAAGGAGACACAGAATCCCAAACACAAGTAGTTAGGAACTAATTATTTATAAGCAAGTAGAAAGTTAGGGAATGGTCTGATATGTTCCCCTAGTTTCTGCTTTGCCTATCAAATTTCAACTTTTTCCTACCATTGAAGAATCTGTTTTTATAGAAAAGATAATAGTATGTTACTGTTAAGACAAAAATCATGAAATCTACAAGCAAAAAAGACAAAACATTTTGTATAAGAGAATGGAACAAAGTGCCAGCTGATTTGATTGCTGTTACATGTCTGTTATTTATTTCATCATCAGTTTCGTCTTGTGCTGCCTCTCTCTATTGGTTTTCCAGCAAGAACTTACTTCTGTGAGCAAGATAGTGACTAAGCTTAAAGTCACTATGACTTTGACTAATTTACTTCTGTGAGCAAGACAGTAACTGAGCTCAAAGTCAGATACTCCATTGTAATGATCACTATTTGCCTCCTAATTCCTTACTTGCCAGGGTTTGGAAAACATTTAAACCAGCAATTATTGGGAGATTATGGCTTCACTTTTCCTGCTTCCTCAGACTGCAACTTACATGGAATGCATTTTATTTTAGGGGAAAATATTTAGTTTATTCTCTTTTGTTTTACCTGTACAAAATAATTTAACATTTTTGTAGCTTTCTTCTTGGTTGTACCAACCCAGAGCTGGGAATTCTAAGGAAAGTCAAGTTGACAGTGATGAAAACGATGATTTGAAAAACAAGTAAAAATTATTATTTTTCTCTACCTTCATCCTTCTTAACTTCCTTCAGTCTTATTTTAGATGTTTCAAACCTATGCGCAATGGCTGACCAGCATTTGGGAAGGAAAAAGTGAGTTCTTTGAAACTAATCTACCAAGAGACATGGCCTTTTCTTTTCTTTTTTAAATCACAAAATGTCATAAACATTTATTTGTTAGGTTATGAGAAAGGAAATTGAGATGTTTTTACTGACTCCAACTCCAAGTATATATTGATGACAGGTCAATTCATTGTGTTCAACGTCAGAATCTAATTCTATATTTTTCCATGTGATTTTAATTTCAGAAAGAAGAGGCTATTAATAATAAACTTCCATGAAAAATTAAAGAGACAAAGCCTATGTATTTGAAACAGATGGAAAACCTGAAATAACCCTCCCAAATTCTACAGTCTCCTTTCATTTTTCTAACAACTTATTTATTAAATATTCACATGAGACTTTTTTCCTTATATCTTAAATTATTAATGAAAAATAAGAACCAGTGACATTCAGTTGCAAATTCAGCTTTATTACTTACCTTTTAAAAGTTATTCATTTTTTCTCCTTATGTGGGTCCTATTTTATTGAACAATTCAGCTTTTACATAATAGTTTTATTAGGATAGTCTTCACAAACTATAAAATTTACCCTTTTAAAATGTACAACTTGGTGGTTTAAGTATATTCACAGAGTTATGCAATCATCACCCCTAACTAAATGTTCTAAAAAATGTTTTAGAAGATTTTCGTCACTCCAGAAAGAAACCCCATATCCATTAGCAGTCACTCCCCAGTTCTCCTTTGCTCTCTTCTGTGAAAACCACTAATTTACTTTCTGTCACTGTAAGTTTGCCTATTCTCTACTTTCCATATAAATGTATTTACGCAATACGTGGTCTTTGTGATTGATTTCTTTTATTTTGTTTTGATTGATTTCTTTGATAATGTTTTCAAGGTTTATCCATGTTGTAGCATGAATCAGTACTACATTCCTCTTTATTGCCAAATCATATTCCATTGTATAGGTATACCACATTTTGTTTACCCAATATTCAGTTACTGGACATTTCGGTTGAATACATTTTTTTGATTATTACAAATCATGATATTATGAACGTTAGTACACAAGATTTTTTGTGGATGTATGTTTTTATTTCTGTTCGGTATGTACCTAGGAATGTAAATGTTGGTTCATATGGTAACTCTATGTTTAACTTTTTGAGGAACTTCCAAAACGGTTTTCCAAAGCAGCTGCACCATTTTACATTCCTACCAGCATTGTAAGGGTTTAATTTCTTCGCATTCTCACCAATACTTGTTATTGTCTATATTTTTAACTTTAGCTACCCTAGTGTATGTGGTATCTCCTTGTTCTTTTAATTTACATTTCCCTAAATACTAATGATGTTGGACATCTTCTCATGTGCTAATTGGCCATTTATATATCTTATTTGGAGGAAATGTTTATTCAGTGCTTGAGCCTGTTTGTCAGCTATATTGTCTCCTTATCATTGAGCTATAAGAGTTCTTAATACATTTTCTGAATGCCAATCACTTAACAGATATATGACTTACAAATATTTTCTCCCATTTTATGTGCTGTTTTTTCTTTCTTTATGGTATCCTTTGAAGAAAAAAAAACACCTTTTTAGATTATGAAGATGTCCAATTCTTTCTATATTTTTCTTTTGTTGCTTGTGCTTTGGGTATTTTATCTAAGAAATTATTGTCTAACCCAAGTCACAAAAGTTTACTACTTTTTTTCCTAAGATTTTTAGTTTTACTAAGATTTTTAGTTCTTACATTTGTGTCTATTATCTATTTTAAGTTAATTTTTGTGTATCTTTTGTGGTAGGAGTCCAACATTATTCTTTTGCATGTATATCAAGATGTCTCAGCACCATTTGTTGAGAATAGTATTGGTTTCTATTTTATTGTCTTTGCACCAGTGTTAAAAATCAATTGACTGTAAATGTAAGGGCTTATTCCTGGACTCCGAGTTTTTTTCCCATTCATCTGTATATCTGGGTTTATGTCAGTACCACTCAGTCTTAATTAATTTAGCTTTGTAGTAAGCTTAGAAATTGAGAATTATGAGTCCTTTAACTTTGTTCTTCTTTTCAAAAGTGGTTTTGGATATTTTAGATCACTTGTATTTTCATATAAATGTTAGGATAAGTTTGTTAATTTCTGCAAAGAAAAAAGCAGCTGGGATTTTGACAGGGACTGCATTGAATCTGTAGATCAATCTGAGGTGTATTTCCATCCTAACATTTTAAATCTTCTCATTCATGAATATGGGCTATTGTTCCATTTATTTAGATCTTTAATTTCATTCAATAAATTTATTCCTAAGTATTTTATTTTGTTCGATGTTCTTAAAAATGGAATTGTTTTAGTTTCATTTTTGTATTATTCAGTGCTAATTCCAGTGATTTCTGGTATCAGCTACTCAGAGTTGGGCCAAATTTTACAGGTTAGGGCACAGTCCTCTATGAGACTTCTCTCGCTTGAGACACCAGCCACAAGTTCAGTGGTCCCCAGACTACCCTCACTTTTGAGCAGCTAGCTACAAACTACAGGATTTCTACTTCCCCCTCAGGTTTGCTAATTTGCTAGAATGACTCAGAATTCAGAGAAGTGCTATACTTCTTATTATAACTCGATTATAGTCAAATGATGAAAATCAGAATCCAGCAAAACAGGAGACACATAGAGCAAGGTTCAGGAGGGTCCCAAATGCAAAGATTCATTGTGCTCTCCCCATGGAGTTAGGACATGTCAACCTCCCAGCACATCAGTGTGTGACAATATGCATAGTACTGCCAACCAGGGAAGCTCACCTGAGATTGGTGTCCAGAGTTTTTCATTGGGGTTTTATTACCTGGGCACAATTGATTGAATCATTTGCCATGGTTGAAGTAAATCACTAATATCTTCCTGTTTCCTGAGGTTGGGTTGATATCACATGACTCAAAGCCTCAACCCTCTAATTGTATGGTTAGGCTTTCTGTCATGGCCAGTCCTCATCTTGAGCCATCTTGTTAGCTAAACTATTTAGGAGCCCACTGTGAGTCACTTCATGTGCATAAAATATCAGGGACCATGATAGTCTCCTATCACTTGGGAAATGTCAAGTATTTAGAGGTTACCTCTAAGAAACTGGGGATAAAGCCAGCCAAATTCTTTATTGCACAGGACTAGCATATGGAAATAGAACTGATTTTTATATATTCATCTTAAATTCTCCAACCATATTGAATGTGTTTATTCATTGTAATGGCTTGTCTGTGTGTGCGTGTGTTTTCCTTAGGGTCTTTTTGTATACAAGATCATGCCATCTTCAAAGAAAGAGGATTTTGATTCTTTTGTTTTAATCTGGATATCTTTTATTTCTTTTTCTTGCCTAATTGCCTTTGTTTGAATCTCCTGTACAGTCTCAAATAGAAGTGGTGAAAATGGATATCCTTGTTTTGTTCCTGGTCATGGGGGAAGCTTTCATTTTTTTCACATGAAGTATGGTTATCAGCAATGGGTTTTTCATAGACAGTGTTTATCACATGAAGAAGTTTCCTTATACTCCTACTTTGTTTAGTATTGTTTAGTTATGAAAGGATATTGGATTTTGTCAAATGCTTTTGCTGAATATATTGATATGATCATGTGTTTTTTGTCCCTTATTCTATTAATGTGATGTATTACACTGACTGATTTCAGGATATTAAACCAACTGCACATTCCTAAAATAAATCCCACTTTGTCACAGTGTTTAATTCTTTAAAATTTTTCTTATCATTTATAATTTACTTTGACACTTGATGCTTGATGAGTTTTTTGTTTGTTTGTTTTAATGTTCAATACTCTTGTGTATGTATAAAAAAGGAAAATATAAGGGAAATAAATCAGTTAATGTATTTCCCAACTTTTCACATTTAAACTCTGCCTCTTCTGTAACCTTCTGACTCAGAATCAATAATGTTTGCGTTTTCCCACACACTAAATCCTCCATCCAACTAAAGTATCTGTTCTTCTGCCTCATTTATTCTGCTATTGATTCCTTCTAGTGTATTTTTCATTTCAGTTATTATATTGTTCATCTCTGTTTGTTTGTTCTTTAATTCTTCTAGGTCTTTGTTAAACATTTCTTGCATCTTCTCTATCTTTGCCTCCATTCTTTTTCCGAGGTCCTGAATCACCTTCACTATCATTATTCTGATTTTTTTTTTTTTTTTTTTTTCTGGAAGACTGCCTATCTCCACTTCATTTAGTTGTTTTTCTGGGGTTTTATCTTGTTCCTTCATCTGGTACATAGTCCCCTGCCTTTTCATTTTGTCTATCTTTCCGTGTATGTGGTTTTCATTCCACAGGCTGCAGGATTATAGTTCTTCTTGCTTCTGCTGTCTGCCCTCTGGTGGATGAGGCTATCTAAGAGGCTTCTGCAAGCTTCCTGATGGGAGGGACTGGTGGTGGGTAGAGCTGGGTGTTGCTCTGGTGGACAGAGCTCAGTATAACTTTAATCCATTTGTCTGCTGATGGGTGGGGCTGAGATCCCTCCCTGTTGGTTGTTTGGCCCCAGGCTACCTAGCACTGGAGCCTAGTCAGCTCTTTGGTGGGGCTAATGGTGAACTCCAGGAGGGCTCATGCCAAGGAGTACTTCCCAGAACTTCTGCTGCCAGTGTCCTTGTCCCCACGGTGAGCCACGGTCACACCCCCGCCTCTGGAGGAGACCCTCCAACACTAGCAGGTAGGTCTGGTTCAGTCTCCTATGGGGTCACTGCTCCTTCCGCTGGATCCCAATGTGCACACTACTTTGTGTGTGCCCTCCAAGAGTGGAGTCTCTGTTTCCCCCAGACCTGTCGACATCCTGCAATCAAATCCCACTAGCCTTCAAAGTCTGATTCTCTGGGAATTCCTCTTCCCGTTGCCAGACCCCCAGGTTGGGAAGCCTGATGTGAGGCTCAGAACCTTCACTCCAGTGGATGGACTTCAGTGGTATAATTGTTCTCCATTTTGTGAGTCACCCACCCAGCAGTTATGGGATTTGATTTTATTGTGATTGCACGACTCCTACCATCTCCTTGCAGCTTCTCCTTTGTCTTTGGATATGGGGTATCTTTTTTGGTGAGTTCCAATGTCTTCCTGTCAATGATTGTTCAGCAGTTACTTGTGATTCTGGTGCTCTCACAAGAGGGAGTGTGCATCCTTCTACTCTGCCATCTTGAACTAATCTCCCTGTTCAGCTGATTCTTATGTAGCTTTCCATATGCTTCTCCTGTTTTCATCACACCTGCTCCCTCACTTTCAAGGTATTTAGTGCCCCCTTTCCTAAGGCTTTCTTGGGGTCTAGAGTATCTATCATTTGGTTTCTGTACTTTTGTTTTCTATGCCCATCTATTTTCTAGCATCTGAAATGTATTTCTGCCTTCTCTTCTGTACTTACTGTTCATGTGAGTTTCCACTTTTCTTATTCCTCAACCACAAGTTTATTGGAACTTTGGAGGGAGTGGAGATAAACCTGAGTTTCTTTTTATTTATTTTCCCCCAACTTTATAAGGAATAATTGACAAAAATAATTGCATGTATTTAAAGTATACAATGTGAGGAATTGATATACATTATGGAATGATTACTGAGTTATATTTATATCTGATGGTCTCAGAGGCACTGAAAGTACTTCAACAAGGTGACCAACAGAAGAGATTCTGAGCCAAGGGGATTCCACTGGTTTCCTGATTTTCACATTGGAATGTTCCTGTTGTGAAACAATAGGGCTTAGTGTTCAGAGCATGGACTCTCCAACTTACTATGTAACCTCTGAGCATAAGTTGCCTTGGAATGAAAATGGATATAATAATCGTATCTGTCTGTTAAGGTTCTTTTGATGGCTAAATGACTTAATGCCTATAAAAGCACTTAAGACAGTGCCAGCCACAAAATAATCATTCGATATGTATTGATGTTTATTACCATTATCACAATGCCCCGAAAACAGCAGTTATGTCTATCGTCAACCAATCCTGTGGTAGAAACTCTAGGTAGAGTCATGAGATTCACTGTCATTTGTACTGTGAAGTTTTAAACACTCAGACCATCTCACATGGTTTTATTTGGTGCCTAATTTTCTCATATCCATAGTTACACATTTAAGTAACAGCAATGGGGGAATGATATATAGTCAATTTTCTTTCCATTTAAGTTATTTCTAATCAGTTCACTATATATCTATTGACTATGCAAAGCATTGAGTTAGGTATATTGGAGGACAGAAAGATTTATAATAGGGACTATCTTCTAGGAGTATACATGGAATGATAACATAACAGGTGAAAACTATATTTCATAAAAGATTTAAGTTACATTTCATGGAGAAAATAGAAAAGATGGTTAAAGGTATATTGGATTCTTAAAATATAATTGAAAAACTGAGTCATAATATTTCTATTGAAATCATTCCTGAATTATTTAAATAAAACATTTAACATCAGGGATGGGCTTGCCATGAAATGAATGGAACTTTAGAATTCAGGGACCGTCATTTACATGGGGCTCCTAGAAGGCCCTATGAGGGGTTCCAAAAAGGTGTTCACCAAGTCACATGTTTATATAAAATTTGGAGAAATAAGATGGTTTAAAAACGGTCTCTTTAAACTCTGACTTACCTTTTGTCACTCTTGCCCTTGTGGCAGGTGGCACTGGAGTGACTGTGAGCATTTTGGGACCTCTACAAAGGAGAACTTCAGTGGAGAATGTATTTCAGTTGGGCTTAGTAGGATATATATTATGTGGTTCACAATCAATTCCGGTGTAGGAACAGATTCCAAAATCCTTGCACGTCTTGCTGCATGAACCCACTCTGTGAGGTGGCACAAGTGGTGAGTATCAGAGGGCCTGTTTATAGTATGAACATGCCCTACAGCTCTCAGTACAGGAAGTATCAGGATAATGGGGAGAAAAAGGTTTGAAATGTGTGCAGCCAGGAGGCAGGTTGTGGAAATTTCTTCCAGACATCAGTGTTGTAAAATTATAAGCAGTGCCTTCAATTTTCATGAAGTCTAGTCAAAACAATGCCACCTGTCAGGAATATACTCAATAATGCAGCAAACACCATTACCAACATATCTCAAATTTTTAAAGGAGAATTGTGCACGGAATTTAATTTATCAGAATTATTTTGTTTATAGGACACACACCTGTCCTTCAAGGACCCAGGACACCAGAATGTGTCTATCTGTTGTATGCATCCCAAGGTATTGGGCTGTATCTTAGCACATCTGATGCATCTTGCCTTGATGCAGTCTGGCATGTCCAGACAAATCAGTGAGCAAAAGTGCCACTAAGGCTACAAAACAGCCCGAAGAAACAAGTGTTCCAGTGACAAAACTCCTCATACCTGTTGATCAGTAAGTCAATGAATGCAGTTGAAGAGTAATTCAATTACACAATTATGTAGCTCAATACATAATGGAGTCACAACTTTTAAATGCCTTTGATTTGTTTTGTGTATTCCTTGATTTCAGATTAATTTTGCATTTTTATACTCATTGATTGTACCAAAATTAAAGTATTATAGAGGTGTGGGAGGCAGTTAAGTAAAGTTTTTGTGTTATTTTGTGTGTGTATGTTTGTGGTATTTGTCAGCTTTTAAAAATTTGCAAGTTTTGTAATTTTTTTCAGTTTCTAAATATATATTCACACATATATTGTACATACTGGAACCTACAGCCTAGGGTCATGGCAAAGTTGACAAGATTTGTAGAGGCACAGCCCTTAGTGCAATGCTTATCACACAAGGAGTTCTCAACAAGTCCTGGCCCTCAGTGTTATTTAAAAGTAAGCAGCAGCGTGCCTGACACAGAGCAGGGTCTAAGACCTATCTTCTTCCTTTCTTCACCACTTTAAAAAACTCACTTAACTGCTGTGGAACCCAGTGGCTTCACTGAATTGCAATAACTACCAACCAACAATAAGCACTATGCGTCTTTTCATATTTTTCACCTCTAACGTGCCCAATAATGTGGATATGGCCCAGAACTTGTAGGCTGGAAAAGGCAAATATCATCCTAAATATCAGAATACTAGAATAGGAAGTATAACCTCAAAGGTTTACAGGAAGGTCAGAGGGAACACACGCCCAAGAGCCGTATATACTTGAATAGAGTCGTCAAAAAATAAACAAACAAAAGAGGTAACCAATGTCCTATTATTTATTCACCATCTTGCTTTTTTCATTTTTTAAAGTTTTCCCCTTTCTTTTCTCTCTCCATACTAGTTCTAATATTCCTTTTATTATTCTTTTAAAATACATGTACTATTTTTACCCCAGTTATTTTTGTCTATATTGTTACCATTTTATTTTTTTTTTTTTTTAATTCTGAATTGTGCTTTAATTTCCCCTATAGACACTTTTAGTTCTGCTCCATATTGGGGTACTTGGGGTATCTTTTGTAGTCTTTTTATTTTTCACTCCAACTCTTTCATACCTGCCTTTCCATTGCCCCCCTCTCATATGTAATGTCCCCATCTCCCACGCCATTCCAACTCTGCTTTCTAGCATCTTCGTCTGCACTGTTTCATAAAAACGCCCTGTAGGAAAAGGTAACTACTTTGCAAATTGCTAATCCCCAAAGCCAATGGGAAACTTTGGAATCTCCTATTAGTCTCAAGACTGAAATCCTACCTCAACCAGAGATAATTATTATACTAAGCAAGAGAATTTCAATAGTCTTCTCAAACTGTTTCCAAAGTTGCCACCTGCAATGCTGCTGCCTCATTCAGTTTTAGCCACTTTCAATTAATTGAACAGCATAGAGCACTCCCAAGGAGCAAACAAAATCCGAATTACAAACAAGCAGAGATAGCTGAAGCAATTAAGCCCTTGGTGGCTTAACTCCAGGGTGCCCAGAAGTCTTGTTCAAGGCCAAGGACCCAATTGCAGTAGGTGCTATATTAAATCAGTCCAGTCCCTGGAAGCAGCTAATAACTGATAAATTTGGGCTCTGCAGACATTATATAATTAATAAGAGAAAGAAGCGGGCAGGGGAACTTGTGGCCTGAATAATTTGATTTAGCACTCTCTATAGCCCACTTCCACAAGGTAATGTCCAAATCTGTACTTTACTTCGCAAACATGACCTCATTTACTTCCTAGCACAACACAATACTCTACTGTAAAATTGCATTATATACAATTCCTTAAGACCCCATCAGATAATCTAATCCAAGCCGCTCTTTAAATGAATTATATCACCAGCAGAACTAAGTGGGTCTCATTCATGGAATTGGACAAATGTAAAGAAGAGCCAGTGGCTGGGCAGGGGGAAGGCAGGGGAAGGAGAGAAGAAGCTGGAAAAACTAAACAGAAAAGGAAGCAAGGAAGTGTGTGTGTGAGTGGTTGAAGCAATGGAGTGACTCTAAAAAAACAGTCCCCAGAGTGAATCCCCATAGTGGTGCATATCTGATGATGGGGGTCAGAGAAGCATTTCAAAGGTGCTTATGTTCTGACTCAGCACTGGATTACAGAAGTCTCTGCCAAGCTTCTTCCAGGAGAAGGCAGATGCTAAGTCCTAGTTCCTCCTTCACTGCTTCCCCTCACTCTTCCCCCTCCCCTCCTATCATCACGGAGCAGCACAGAAGAGTTCTGGGACTAAAGAGGCTTATCTGTACTAGCAGCTTATCTATGGCTAGCAGTAAACCTTGAAGTTAAAACTAAAGGAATTGTAGCCCTCCTGCCATTTCTCTTTTTTTCAAAGCTATTCCAATTCCTTCAGAGTTTCTTTTCCCAATTTATGCACTCTGATCAATCAAACAAGTGATAAGTGCAAATTCAGGCCCTACTGTGCTCCAGAAACCATGCAAGGCCTGAGGACATAAACATAAAGATACTCTCCCTGATACCAAAGAACTTACATCACTGTTGAGGATATAAAGCCTAAACATTAAAGGACGGAAAAGAGCTAGACATCAACTGGTGCCTGTTGAATTACAGTGCAGATGAGTAGGCTCTGAGTTCAAAGGACAAAGAACTGAAAGGGCTGGGTAGTTAGGCCCTTGAGGTGGAAGCAGAAACTGGATATGCTTTAATAGACAGAGTGGGGGTGGACAAAAAGTCAGAAAAGGCTCATGGCATGAGCAAATCCACTTGAAAAATAAGGCTGACCTTTGGAGGGAGTAAACCAGCCTGGTGTGAGGAAATCCCTAAGGTATTGATGGGAAATTGAAGGAAAATTCAACTCCACCTCTAGAAGCCTTTAGACATCAATCTAAAGAATTTGGACCTTTTTCTGCTAGATGTGGGAAAACAACAGTGTGTTTAAGGAAGGACTGGCTTGCTCAGTTGTTTGTTCATGAATACATGAAGGTACTATGGACAAAACAACGTTGCCTGTCATTTCAGCAAACAACAAATGTTGCCCACCGTCAAGCTATCAGCCACTGCAGCTGCCTCTGATGGTGTGCCCCAAGGGGAATTCAGGATGGAGGAAAACAGGATACCAGACCTGGAGAGTTAAAATGCAAATCAAAGGAATAATTTCAATGAACCCAGACTCTCACATCCTCCCATACATAGAAAAGCATAAAAATCCTTAACTTGAGATGTCTGGTTTTTGTTATTAGCAGTAATCTTTTTGATGTTTGACTACGGTTTTTGTTTTTTGGGGTTTTTTTTTGTTTTTTGTTTTTTTTTTTCAGAAAAAAACTCCCTTATATCCTGGCTTCTCCTATACCTCTTTGGAACAGTTCCTCAGAGCATCTGAGAGGCTGTTTCCTGGACTATAGTCCTCAGTTAGGTCCCCAAATAAAACATAACTCTCAACATTTAGGTTGCACTTTTTTTTTTTTAATCGACAGTGTGCATGTGAAGATATTTATTAATTTTCATTTATTCCCTACCTTACTTCTGCAAAAGATTTAGCTTTATAAGAACAGAAATCTATACCATTTGGAAAAACAAATGGGTAAGAATGTCAGAGGTAATTTTAAGGAGTAATGCAAGAAACTAAACCTTTTGGGCAATAATTCATCTTTTCAAGTCAAAATAATTTCAAATGTAATGAAGATATGAGAATAGCAGATAAATTGGTAGTTAAGAACAGAACACAGAAGTAGTTCTTAATATACACAATAATTATATAATAAATATATTTTGAGTACATGCTATACATGTATAAATATATTTCTGTTGATATATTTATAATATCTTTATAAATAAATATTTAAGAAGATAATCACTATAACCATCACAGAACTCAATATCCCTGGGTTTATCCCCATTCACCCCACAGGAACTTGAATTATGGAATTACCAGCAAGTGTCTTACATGCTCTTTATGGACCACTCCTCTGAGCAATAATACTGCATGAGTTATGGACACCCCTTTATTTCAGGCACACCGATGGTGTGGGTGGTAGAAACAGTGCCACAGATAATAGTGATGCACGACAAAGATATGTGATCACTGCCGCCCAGTTCCGTCTGTATTTGGGTAGCCAAAGTGATGAGGGTATATTGTCTGCATGGAGGGTCTTGGTATGCGTCCCACTAAAGGAATCAGTGCTGCACACAATCACTGCAGACAGCCCTACCACATCTGTTTCAGGAACATTATGCAATGAATGAGCTACAGAAACCATACTGAAAAAGCCTTTGGTTTTCAATCTTTCATTTATTGCAGCCCCACCAAAAGACGATCACCATGAGTCAACCAAAAGACAATCTGAGCAACAGACTTGTTATATGCAGAGTTGTCCCTTCTTCTTAACTATTGGGTCATTGTCTTTGATCCATTGTGGTCTCTTCTCTCTCTCCCTTTAGAAGTTAGTGATAAAGAAGAATTGCCCTCCCATGTGATAGTGCCTTGGCAGCTCCTTCCGTTAGACTTCATGGAAGCCCAGACACAGCTCAGAATTAAGCTGACACCTTGCTATAAAAGGAAAGCTGGACCAAAGTAGAAGTATACACATTTCAAAATTCTGAAACTAGAGGAGGGTGACTTTATAAGCTTGAGGAACACAGTCATGAAGCAAATAATTATAGATGATTGCACAGGGATGTAAACTTTCTGTCACATCCTCTCCTCTTTCCCAATGTTAAAGACAAAAAATAAGACAAGTCCAAAATGGAGTTGCTTAAGCTAAGATCCACATCACCAAACCAAGACTTAATTACAATTTCAGCTCTCCCAGAAATGGAAACTTAAGCCAGTCAATCAGAAATCACCTGATCAGCACTAGTTAGGTCATCTGCCCGACAGACCCTTGTCATCACCTAAAGGAAAGTCACTTTGCAATAATCAACCCACTTTTAGTCAATACAATTTCCTTGTTCCCACTCCCTTCTGCCTATAATAGTCTTCAATTTTGTACAGCTCCTCAGAGTTCCTTTCTATCTGCTACACTGAATGCTGCCCAATTTGAATTGTTTTTTTGCTCAGGTAAACTTAAAAAATTTTTAAATGCCTCAGTTTATCTTTTAACAGTACTGGTGTCAGAAGAGGGAACTGAAGGAGACCCAGGAGCAAAAAGCAACCAGGCATTAGGTACCTGTTGGAACTCTTGAGCTTGCTGCTTGCTTGCTGCTTTCTTGCTGCTTCTAGAGGTCACTTGTGGGTAAATCCCTCTCAGAACCTAGCATCACAGATGTTGTATCATGAACTTTCAGACTTTATTTGAGCATTTCTTTTCCTGGATTGGGTCCAGAAACCTGCCAAAGTCAGACTAGGTCTGGGTTAGACTGGGTCCTGCTTAAGCTGGACAGGTCCAGTGTGAGGCCTTAGGTGAATAAAATGTTGTTTTAAGGGTGAACAAGCAGATTAGCTTTACCAAAGATAATCCTGAAATACAGTAGCCACAGTGGGGAACTTTTAACCTAGATAAGCTTATCCATTTAGGAGGCACCCTGGAGAAAAAAAGGTCTCAGTCAAGCACTCACCATAAAGGATAGAGGGAAAATTATTTTTTCTCTTCTAGAGTTTCTGGTGACCAGGATGAGATCCACTGTGATACCCTATGCACTCCAGACCCTGCAGATAGGATCCTGAGAAAACTGGTAGAGGCCAGCAGGAGTGAGAAGCTTTCCCAAAGTCAGCTCCTCCAGATCTCTATCTGTAGTGTCCGGTCAAAAGAGGAAGGTAAAATTTCACATTCTTTCCTTTTCAAATTCAGATTGTCAGGACAAACATTTATAAAAATTAGATCTGTGAATTGTGACTCATGAATTTGCTTTCAGGTACCCACTGGTTGTTGATCCTTTTTCTTTCAGGGACAGCTATTGCCTTTCTTGTTTGTCTTGTTCTGTGTCCTGAGAACTTGGCTTGGCAACTGTCAAGTTTGGGGGCCCCCAAAATATGGCTAGACAGAAGTGTGAACTTCACCTCATTTATGACTAGATATGGCTGGACAGAAATATGGTCTGCATTCCATTTGTGGCTAGAGTTCCACCAACTGTTGCCAGCTCTCAGGGGAATTGTTAAAGTCTTTCTTTTGGTTATCTTTGGAAGTAGCTCTGGATCTTGGGAGAGCAGTATCTTTTGCACCATCTTTGGAGATGCTTCCTATGTCCCAAGGGTTGTTCAATACTGCCGGGAATATTTACTGTTTGTCCCAGCTGAAACCTGACAAGATATTTGAAAGGATTTTTTTTTAAAGTATCTCTATGGTCAGAAGCTGAACAAATTGGAAGCTGATATTCAGAGCCTGATAGAAATCTGGTTTTTAGGTCTTCTCTCCTAGGCTAAAATGAAACTATGTACCCAGAGAGAAAAACAAAAACATTGTGAATCCTTTGTGGAAGGATTTACTAAAACATTTCAAAGACACACAGGTCTAAATCTAGAACATAAGACTCTTTTGACTTCCATCTTAGTTGAAGAGCTCCCTAATATATATATATATATTTTTTAAAAGAAGCAATTGAAGATAATGTAGTTGAATGGGTGGGGCAGCCTCCATATCACTCAGATTGCACTCAATTCTTTGAAGAATTAAAAAACAACTGTACTTGTCTTACAAATCTAGTGTTTAAAAGAACAGAAATGTGGCTAGAGAAACAATTCAGGGCCCATCTGTCCTCTTTCTACCAATCCCAAAACCTCCACTATACATCTCGAAAAACTTCATATTGTAAAAGATCTAGACTTCAGAAACAAAAGTTCTACTTAGTGGAACTTGCATTCTTTCTCCGCGCCTTTTGAGATTAAGTGTTCTATCTAGTCTTCTCCAGGAAACAAGGTAATTCTTATCACAAAAAGGAAAAAGAAAAAGCTATATTGAAAAACAGGCCTATGAAAAATCTTAAAAGTCTCTTCCACAAATATTGCTAAGAAGCCTTAGTCATCTGAGCAGGTAACTTTAACTTATTCCATCTACCAGAAACACAACTGTTTTATAAACTCGTGAGTTGTGCGTTATTGTACCTGTCTTGTCACTAAAATTTTAAAACGAAAGCTATAAGAGCTCTGCGTCTGTCTGTATGTTTATGTATGTATATGTACGTATGTTATAAATGTGTGATTTTTTTCCTACCTCTGGATGGTTTTTCAAAAACTAATGTGTAAAGAGCTCAATTGAATTGACTTAAAGACAAACAACAAGTTTGTTGTTTAATTGACTTAAAAACAAACAAGTGTTCCTATAAATTAACTATATGCTCAGAAGCATCGAAACTAACTTAAGTTTTTCAAGTTCAAATGATCTAGCATAATCTTCAGTAAATAAAAGCTAATTTAAGTTTGCTGGTTTAATGAAAACAGGCATGTCTTACAGTTAACAGCATTAAATAAAATACCTTTATTCTACTTTGCTTTAGTAAAGGTCAGATAAGCTTATGTTATCTCTGTTACAGAATTTAACAGCAAGAAAGATAAAATGATGGTTAGCTATTTAATGTTTCATGAAATTTTTATGAGTAATCAAAACATAATTGTTAAGAACAAGCAAATTAAATGTAAGTAAGAAAAGTTTATGAGTTTTTCAACAATTATTATGCTTTAGGGTATGTCTACTTAAAAACAGTTCCCCATATTTTCTTGGCAATTTAAAACCTTAAATTTATACTGAAATAAATTAAATGATGAATATTCACTGAATATCTAGATCATTTCCAAGTAAGATAAAATACTGAAGCATTAATTATTGAACATAGGCTTATACACATTTGGCTTCCATTTACAGAGGAACTAAAGATATTTGGATCTAATAAGAAGACTTTTTTTTAACCTCACTGAAAAATTTACTATAAGGAAGACTATACTTCCAGAAATTATAAGATATATTATTAATTTGCCAATACACAGAATGCTAGTGTGACAGACAATCCATAATTGCTTACTTCTTAGTTTTCACTAGGAATTAAGGACTCTAAGCATTAAGAATTCTAATTAATGTATGTAATTTAAGCTGTTTGGAAAAAAATCAGGGTAAAAAAAAAAAAAACTGTATAAAAAGTAGGTAAGGAAAGTAAAATGACTGATTGCTCCAGAATGAGAAAAAGGAAAAATCATAGAACAAATCTAAATGAATATTAACCCCTGAAAAAACTAATGAAAAAGAAATAAACAATTTATTAGATAAAGAATTCAAAAAGTAGTAATAAGAATGCTAACTGAATTAGGGAAAAATTGATGAACACAGCAGCAATTTTAACAAAGAACTAGAAAAGATAAAAAGGAATCAGTCAGAACTGAAGAATACAATAACTGAAATAAAAGGCACTAGAAGGAATGAACAGCAGACTAAGCAATACAGAAAACATGCAAGTGATCTGGAATATAGAACAATGGAAATCACCATATCAGAATAGCAAAATGAAGAATAAATTTTTAAAACTGAAAACAGTTTAAGGGATCTTTAAGATAACTTCAAGCGTACCAAAATTCACCTTATAGGGGATCCAGAAAAAGAGTGATATAAAATGGTGGAAAATATATTTTATGAAATTAAATGAAAACTGAAAATTTCACAAGCCTGAAGAAAGAAACAGGTGTCCAGGTATTGAAAGCACAGAGGGTCTCAAAGAAGATGAACTCAAACAATCCCACATTAAGGAATAACATAATTAAAATGGCAAAAATGTAAGGTAAAGAAAGAGGAAATTCTAAAGACAGCAAGAGAAAAACAAGGGAACCCCCATAAGGCTATCAGCTGATTTTTCTGCAGAAACTTTGCAGGTCAGAAGGGATTAGCTTGATAAATATTAAGTAATGAAAGGGAAAAACCTGCAACCTAGGATACTCTACCCAGCAAGATTATCATTTAGAACTGAGGAGATATAAAAAACTTCTCAGACAAGCAAAAACCAAAAGAGTTTATCAATACTAAACCAACCTTAAAAGAAATTTAAAGGGCTTTCTCTAAGTGGAAAAGAAGGCTATGACAAGAAGTTAGTATCTATAGGAAATGAAAAATCCCACTGGTAAAGGAAAATATATAGTAAAGACTGAGGATCAACCACTTAAATAAGCTAGTATGAAGATTAAAAGACAAAAAATTATAAAGTCAAGAAAAACTATAAGAATCAGTTAAATAAACTTGAGGATGTAAAATATGACATCAAAAACACAAAGTGTGGGGAAAGGGGGTAAAAATTATAGATTTTTTAGACTGTGTGTGAACTTAAAGGACTACCTGTTTAAAACAAATATATATAGTTATAAGTCATCATATATGAACCACATAAATGGTAACCATAAATCAAAAGCCTACAATAGATACACAAAAATAAGAGGGAAAGTAACACAAGCATACTAAAAGAGATCATCAAACTACAAGGGAAAAAACTAAAAGAAGAAGAAAAGAAAAGGGAAGAACTTAAAAACAACTGGAAAACAAGTAGTAAAATGGCAATAAGTGTATACCTATCAATCATTACTTTAAATGTCAATGGACTAAATGCTCCAATCAAGAGACAGAGGGTGGCTGACTGAATATAAAACAAAACCCATCTATATGCTACTCATAAGAGACTCACTTCAGAACTAAAGACACACAGAGACTGAAAGAAAGGGGATGAATAAAGGTATTTCATGAAAATGGAAATGATAAGGAAGTGGAGGTACCAGTACTCAAATAAGACAAAATAGTCTTTTTAAAAAGTCAGTAACAAAAGACAAAGAAGGGCATTATATAATGATAAAGGGATCAGTGCAAGAAGAAGATATGATACTCGTCAACATATATGCATCCCACATAGGTGCACCTAAATATATAAAGCAAATGTTAATAGACATAAAGGGAGAAATTGACAACAATACAATAATAGTAGGGGACTTTAACACCCCACTTACATCAGTATAAACATCATCCAGACAGAAATTTAATAAGTCAACAGTAGTATTAAATAACACAACAGATTAATTTGACTTAGATACCTACAGGACATTCCATCCAAAAACACCAGAAAACACATTCTTTTCAAGTACATGTAGAACATTCTCCAAGACAGATCACATGCTAGACAACAAAACAAGTCTTAAAAAATGTAACAAGTTAGAAATTATATTAAGCATGTTTTATGACCACAGCAGTATGAAACTAGAAATCAATTACAGGGAAAAAAAATGGAAAAAGCACAAACACATGGAGACTAAACAACACACTACAAAAAAACAATGGGTGAATGAAGAAATCAAAAAATATCTCAAGACAAGTGAAAATGGAAACACAACACTCCAAAATCTATGTAATGCAATAAAAGCAGTTTTAAGAAGGAAGTTTATAGTGATACAGGCCTACCTCAAGAAACAAGAAAAACCTCAAATAAACAACCTAACATTACATCTAAAGGTATTAGGGGAATAAAAAAAGGAACAAACAAAACCTCGAAGTCAGCAGAAGAAGAAAAGAAATAATAAAAATAAGACAGGAAATAAATAATAAAGAGGAAAAAAATCAATGAAACCAAGAGGTAGGTCTTTGAAACAAAAAATCAGTCAGACCCACCAAGAAGAAAAGAGGACCCAAATAAACAAAATAAGAAATGAAAGAGGAGAAAAAACAGAAAAACGGATACCACAGAGATACAAAAAAAATCATAAGAGAATACTATGAACACTTAAATGCCAAAAAATTGGACAGACTAGAAGAAATGGACAAATTTCAAGAAACAAACACCCTTCCAAGAGTGAATTAGGAAGAAATAGACAATGTGAAAAAACTGATCACTACTAGTGAAACTGAATTTATAATTTAAAAAATCCCAGCAAACAAAAGTCCAGGAACAGATAGATGGCTTCACAGGGGAATTCTGCCAAACACATAAAGAAGAGCTAATACCTATCTTTATCAAACTACTCCAAAATTTGAGACAGAAGGAATACTCCCAAATTCATTCTACAAGTCCACCATTACCCTGATACCAAAATCAGACAAACATAATGAAAAAGAGAAAATTACAGGCCAATCTCTGACAAATATAGAAACCAACATCCTTAAGAAAATATTAGCAAATCAAATTCAAAAATATATAAAAAGAATCATGCACCACGATCAAGTGTGATTTATTCTAGGAAAGCAACAATGGTTCAATATTTACAAATCAATCAGTGTGGTACACCATATTAGTAAAAGGAAGGATAAAAATCACATGATCATCTCAATAGATTCAGAGAAAGCATTTGACAAAATTCAACATCCACTTATGATAAAAAACTCCCATCAAAGTGAGTATAGAGGGAAGGTATTGCAACATAACAAAAGCCATTTATGAGAAACCCACAGCTAACATCATACTCAGCGGTGAAAAGCTGAAAGCTTTTCCCTTAAAATCAGAAACAAGTCAACAATGTCCCTCTCACCACTTCTATTTAACATAGTACTGGATGTTCTAGCCACAGTAATCAGACAAGAAAAAGAAATAAAAGGTACAATTTGAAAGGGAAGAAGTAAAACTTTCACTATTTGCTGATGACACAACACACTATATATAATACCCTAATGTCTCCACCAAAAAATTCTAGAAGAAATGAATTCAGTAAAGTTGCAGGACACAAGATTAACATACAGATATCTGTTCCTTTTCTATAAACTAATAATGAACTCTCAGAAAGATAAATTAAGGAAACAGTCCTGGTTATGATCACATCAAAAAAAAATAAAATACCTAGGAATAAACTTAACCAAGGATATGAAAGATTTATACTCTGAAACTCTAAACACTGATGAAAAAGTTGAAAATGATATAAAGAAATGGAAAGGTAGCCCATATAGTTGTATTGGAAGAGTTAATATCGTTAAAATGTCCACACTACACAAAGATATCTACATATTTAATGCAATCCCTATCAAAATACCCATGACATTTTTCACAGAACTAGAACCAAATAATCCCCAAATTCACATGGAACCATGAAAGACCCCGAATTGCCAAACAATCCTGAGATAAAAGAACAAAGCTGGAAGTATCACACTCCCTGATTTCAAACTATAGTACAAAGCTACACTAATAAAAACTATATGGTCCTGGAACAAAAAAGGCATATAGATAAATGGAACAGAATAGAGGGTCCAGAAATAAACCCACACACTTATGGATGATTAATCTACAATCAAGGAGGCAAGAATATACAATGCAGAAAAGACAGATTTTTAATAAGTGTTGCTCAGAAAATTGGACAGCGACATGTAAAACAATGAAATTAGAACATTTCTTTGCCATATACAAAGTAAACTCAAAACGGATTAAAGACCTGAATTTAAGCTAGAAAACATGGGAGACCTTCAAGATGGTGGGGGAGTAAGATGTGGAGAGCATGTTCCTCCCCACAAATACATCAGAAATACATCTACACGTGGAACAGCTCCTACAGAACACCTACTGAAGGCTGGCAGAAGACCTCAGACTTCCCAAAAGGCAAGAAACTCCCCACATACCTGGGTAGGGCAAAAGAAAAAAGAAAAAACAGAGACAAAAGAATAGTGATGGGACCTGCACCTCAAGAAGGGAGCTGTGAAGGAGGAAAAGTTTCCACACACTAGGAGGCCCATTCACTGGTGGAGATGGGAGATGGTGGGGGGAGCTTCAGAGCCACAAAGGAGAGTGCAGAAACAGGGGTGCAAAAGGCAAAGCAGAGAGATTCCCGCACAGAGGATCGGTGCCAACCAGCACTCACCAGCATTAGAGGCTTGTCTGCTCACCTGCTGGGGCGGGTAGGAGCTGGGAGCTGAGGCTCCAGCTTCGGATGTCAAATCCCAGAGAAAGAATGGGGGTTAGCTGCATGAACACAGCCTGAAAGAGGCTAGTGTGCGACAGCTAGCTGGGAGGGAGTCTGGGAAAAAGCCTGGACCTGCCTCAGAGGCGAGAGACCATTGTTTTGGGGTGCACAAGGAGAGGGGATGCAGAGCACCACCTAAGCAAGCTCCAGATATGGGCACAAGCTCCAGATATGTGGCTATCAGCGCAGACAACAGAGATGGGCATGGAATGCTAAGGCTGCTGCTGCAGCCACCAAGAAGCCTGTGTGCAAGCACAGGTCACTATCTGTACCTCCCCTCTTGGGCATGTGCAGCTGGCCACTGCCAGGGTCCCGTGATCCAGGGACAACTTCTCTGGGAGAACACATGGTGCGCCTCAGGCTACTGCAATGTCCTTCTGGCCTCTGCCGCCACAGGCTCTCCCTGCATTCTGTACTCTTCCCTCCCCATGGCCTGAGTGAGCCAGACGCTCCTAATCAGCTGCTCCTTTAAGCCCGTCCTATCTGGGCAGGAACAGATTCCCTTAGGCAACCTACATGGAGAGGCAGGGCCAATCCAAAGGTGAATCCCAGGAGCTGTGCTAACAAAGAAGAGAAAGTGAAATTTCTCCGAGCAGCAGCAAGAGCAGTGGATTAAATATCCACAATCAACTTGATTTACCCTGCCTCTGTGGAATACATGAATAGACAATGAAACATCCCAAAATTAAGGTGGTGGAATTTGAGAGCAACTGTAGACTAGGAGTGTGCTATATGCGACTGACTGGTTTCTCGTTTTATGTTTATCTTAGTTTAGTACTTAGAGTTTATTATCTTTGGTGGATGTGTTTATTGATTTGGTTGCTCTTTTCCTTTTTTTTAATATATAGATATATAGTATTTTTTTCCTTTTTCTTTTTTTGTGAGTGTGTATGTGTATGCTTCTTTGTGCGATTTTGTCTGTATAGCTTTGCTTTTACCATTTCTCCTACGGTTCTGTCTGTCCGTTTTGTTTGTTTGGTTTTTAGTATAGTTTTTAGCACTTGTTATCATTGGTAGATTTGTTTTTTGGTTTGGTTGCTCTCTTCTTTCTTTTACCTTTTTTAAAATTATTTTTTTATTTTTAATAAAATTTAATATTTTATTTAAATAACTTTATTTCTTTTTATTTCCCTTTTTCTTTCTTTCATTCTCTTTTTCTCCCTTTTCTTCTGAGCTGTGTGGCTGACAATGTCTTGGTGCTCCGGCCAGGTGTCAGGCCTGTGCCTCTGAGCTGGGAGAGCCAAGTTCAGGACATTGGTCCACCAGAGACCTCCTGGCTCCACATAATATCAAATGGTAAAAGCTCTCCCAGAGATCTCCAAGTAAACGTTAAGACCCAGCTCCATTCAACAACCAGCAAGCTACAGTGCTGGACACCCTATGCCAAACAACTAGCAAGACAGGAACACAACCCCACCCAGTTGCAAAGAGGCTGTCTAAAATCATAACAAGGTCACAGACACCTCAAAACACAACACCGGATGCGGTCCTGCCCACCAGAAAGACAAGATACAGCCTCATCCACCAGAATTCACGCGCTACTCCCCTGCACCACGAAGCCTACACAACTCACTGAACGAACCTTACCCACTGGGGAAAGACACCAAAAACAACAGGAACACAAAACATGCAGCCTGCAAAAAAGAGGCGCCAAACACAGTAAGTTAAGCAAAATGAGAAGACAGAGAAACACACAGCAGATGAAGGAGCAAGGTAAAAACCCACCAGACCAAAGAAATGAAGAAGAAATAGGCAGTCTACTTGAAAAAGAATTCAGAGTAATGATAGTAAAGATGATCCAAAATCTTGGAAATAGAATGGAGAAAATACAAGAAATGTTTAACAAGGACTTAGAAGAATTAAAGAGCAAACAAACAATGATGAATACCACAATAAATGAAATGAAATATTCCCTAGAAGGAATCAATAGCAGAATAACTGAGGCAGAAGAACGGATAAGTGACCTGGAAGATAAAATAGTGGAAATAACTACCACAGAGCAGAATAAAGAAAAAAGAATGAAAAGAATTGATGACAGTCTTAGAGACCTCTGGGACAATGTTAAATGTACCAACATGCAAATTATAGGGGTTCCAGAAGAAGAAGAGAAAAAGAAAGGGACCGAGAAAATATGTGAAGGGATTACGGTTAAAAACTACCCTAATATGGGAAAGGAAATAGTCAATGAAGTCCCAGAAGCACAGAGAATCCCATACAGGATAAATCCAAGCAGAAAAATGCCAAGTCACATATTAATCAAATTATCAAAAATGAAATACAAAGAAAAAATATTAAAAGCAGCAAGGGAAAACAACAAATAACATACAAGGGAATCCCCATAAGGTTAAAAGCTGATCTTTCAGCAGAAACTCTGCAAGCCAGAAGGGAGTGGCAAGATGTATTTAAAGTGATGAAAGGGAAAAACTTAAAAACAAGATCACTCTACACAGCAAGGATCTCATTCAGATTTGACAGAGAAATTAAAACCTTTACAGACAAGCAAAAACTAAGAGAATTCAGCACCACCAAACCACCGTTACAACAAATGCTAAAGGAACTTCTCTAAGCAGGAAACACAAGAGAAGGAAAAGACCTACAATAACAATTAAGAAAATGGTAATAGGAACATACATAATGATAACTATGTTAAATGTAAATGGATTAAATGCTCCAACCAAAAGACATGACTGGCTGAATGGATACAAAAACAAGACCTGTATATCTGCTGTCTACAACAGACCCACTTCGGACCTAGGGACACATACAGACTGAGAGTGAGGGGATGGAAAAAGATATTCCATGCAAATGGAAATGAAAAAATATTGGAGTAGCAATTTTTATATCAGAAAAAATAGACTTTAAACTAAAGACTATTACAAGAGACAAAGAAGGACACTACATTAAGATCAAGGGATCAATCCAAGAGAAGATAGAGCAACTGTCAATATTTATATACCCACCATAGGAGCACCTGAATACATAAGGCAAACACTAACAACCATAAAAGAGGAAATCAACAGTAACACAATCATAGTAGGGGACTTCAACACCTCACTTTCACCAATGTAGAGATAATCCAAAATGAAAATAAATAAGGAAACACAAGCTTTAAATGATACATCATTAAACAAGATGGACTTAATTGATATTTATAGGACATTCCATCCAAAAACAACACAATACACTTTTTTCTCAAGTGCTCATGGAAAGTTCTCCAGGATAGATCATATCGTGGGTCACAGATAAAGCCTTGGTAAATTTAAGAAAACTAAAATCATATCAAGTAACTTTTCTGACCACAACGCTATGAAAATAGATATCAATTACAGGAAACAAACTGTAAAATATACAAACACATGGAGACAAAACAATGCATTACTCAATGACCAAAGATCATGGAAGAAATCAAAGAGGAAATAAAGAAATACCTAGAAACAAATGAGAATGAAAACACAACGATCCAAAACCTATGGGATGCAGCAAAAGCAGTTCTAAAAGGGAATTTTATAGCCATACAAGCCTACCTCAAGAAACAAGAAAAATCTCAGATAAACAACCTAACCTTACACCTAAAGGAACTAGACAAAGAAGAACAAACAAAACCCAAACTTAGCAGAAGGAAAGAAATCATAAAGATCAGATCAGAAATAAATGAAAAAGAAATGAAGGAAATGATAGCAAAGATCAATAAAACTAAAAGGTCGTTCTTTGAGATGATAAACAAAATTGATAAACCACTAGCCACACTCATCAAGAAAAAAACAGAGAAGACTCAAATCGACAGAATTAGAAATGAAAAAGGAGAAGTAACAACTGATACTGCAGAAATACAAAGGATCATGAGAGACTACTACAACCAACTCTATGACAATAAAATGGACAACCTCGAAGAAATGGACAAGTTCTTAGAAAAGCACATCCTTCTGAGACTGAACCAGAAAGAAATAGAAAATATAAACAGACCAATCACAAGCACTGAAATTGAGACTGTGATTAAAAATCTTCCAACAAACAAAAACCCAGGACCAGATGACTTCACAGGCAAATTCTAACAAACATTCAGAGAAGAGCTAACACCTATTCTTCTCAAACTCTTCCAAGATATAGCAGAGGGAGGAACACTCCCAAACTCATTCTACAAGGCCACCATCACCCTGAAACTAAAACCAGACAAAGATGTCACAAAAAAAGAAAACAACAGGCCAACATCACTGATGAACATAAATGCAAAAATCCTCAACAAAATACTAGCAAAGAGAATCTAACAGCACATTAAAAGGATCATACACCATGATCAAGTGGGATTTATCCCAGGAATGTAAGGATTCTTCAGTGTATGCAAATCAATCAATGTGATAAAACATATTAACAAATTGAAGGAGAAAAACCATAAGGTCATCTCAATAGATGCAGAAAAAGCTTTCGACAAAATTCAACATCCATTTATGATAAACCCCCCCAAAAAGTAGAAAGACAGAACCTACCTCAGCATGATAAAGGCCATATATGACAAACCCATAGCAAACATCATGCTCAATGGTGAAAAGCTGAAACCATTTCCTCTAAGATCAGTAACAAGACAAGGTTGTCCACTCTCACCACTAGTATTGAACATAGTTTTGGAAATTTTAGCCACAGCAGTCAAAGAAGAAAAAGAAATAAAAGGAATACAAATGAGAAAAGGAGAAGTAAAGCTGTCACTCTTTGAAGATGACATACTATACACAGAGAATCCTAAAGATGCTATCAGAAAACTACTAGAGCTAATCAATTAATTTGGTAAAGTATCAGGAAACAAAATTAATGCACAGAAATCTCTTGCATTCCTTTATACTAATGATGAAAAATCTGAAAGAGAAATTAAGGAAACACTCCCATTTACCACTGTAACAAAAAGAATAAAATACCTAGGAATAAACCGACCTAAGGAGACAAAAGACCTGTATGCCAAAAACTATAAGACACTGATCAAAGAAGTTAAAGATGATACAACCAGATGGAGAGATACACCATGTGCTTGGATTGGAAGAATCAACATTCTGAAAATGACTATACTACCCAAAGCAATCTACAAATTCAGTGCAATCCCTATCAAACTACCAGTGGCATTTCTCACAGAACTAGGACAAAAAATTTCACAATTTGTGTGGAAACACGAAAGACTCCGAATGGCCAAAGCAATCTTGAGGAAGAAAAATGGAGCTAGAGGAATCAGGCTCTCACACTTCAGACTATACTACAAAGCTACACTAATCAAGACAGTATGGTACTGGCACAAAAACAGAAATATAGATCAGTGGAACAGGATAGAAACCCCAGAGATAAACCCTCACACATATGGTCACCTTATTTTTGATAAAGGAGCCAAGAATATACAGTGGCAAAAAGACAGCCTCTTCAATATGTGGTGCTGGGAAATCTGGACAGCTACATGTAAAAGAATGAAATTATAGCACTCCCTACCACCATACACAAAAATAAACTCAAAACGGATTAAAGACCTAAATTAAGGCCAGACACTATAAAACTCCTAGAGGAAAACATAGGCAGAATCCAAAAATTTTAAAAAAAGGTTCTCATGAACCTAAGGGAAGGACAGGAATAAAGACACAGATGTAGAGAATGGACTTGAGGACATGGGGAGGGGGAAGGGTAAGCTGGGATGAAGTGAGAGAGTGGCATGGACTTATATATACTACCACATGTAAAATAGATAGCTAGTGGGAAGCAGCCGCATAGCACAGGGAGATCAGCTCGGTGCCTTGTGACTACCTAGAGGGGTGGGATAGGGAGGGTTGGAGGGAGACGCAAGAGGGAGGCGATATGGGTATATATGTATATGTATAGCTGATTCACTTTGTAATAAAGCAGAAAGTAATACACCATTGTAAAGCAATTATACTCCAATAAATATGTTTAAAAATAAATAAATAAAATTAAGTGAATATACTTAAAAAGATAAATAAATTAGAAGACTAGAAACCATAAGACACATAGAAGAAACATAGGCAGAACATTCTTAGACATAAATTGCAGCAATACTTTTTGGATCTGTCTCCTAAGGCAAAGGAAACAAAAGCAAAAAAAAAAAAAAACCAACAACAACAAAGGTGACCTAGTTAAAACTTCAAAGCTTTTCATAGCAAAGGAATCCATCAAGCAAATAAAAGGACAACCTATCAAAAATATTTGCAAATAATATGATCAATAAGAAGTTAATATCCAAGATTTATAAAAAGCTCATATAACTCAATATCAAAAAAATAAAGAACCCAATTTAAAAATCTACCAAAGACCTGAATAGAAATTTATCAAAAGAACATATACAAATGGGCAATAGGCACATGAAAAAATGCTCAACATCACAAATCATCAGAGAAATGCAAATCAAAACCATAATGAGATATCACTTCATACCTCTCAAAACGTCCATCATTAAAAAGTCTACAAATAGCAAATGTTGGTGATACTTGTGGAGAAAAGGGAATCCTATTACACTGGTAGGATTGTAAATTGGTGCAGCCAGGATGGAAAACAGAATGGAGGTTCTGCCAAAATTCTAAAAACAGAATTAGCATATGACCTGGCAATTCCACTCCTGGATATACATCCAGAAAAAATAAAAGTACTAATTCAAAAAGATAAATGCACCCCAATGTTCAGAGCAGCACTATTTACAATAGTCAAGATATGGAAGCAGTCCAAGTGTCCATCAACAGATGAATGTAAAAAGAAGAAGTGGTATATATATATACACAATGGAATACTACTCAGCTGCTATTTGCAACAATGTGGATGGACCTAGAGTGTATTATTCTTAGTGAAATATGTCATACAGAGAAAGACAAGTACTCTATGTAATCACTTATATATGGAATGTATAAAATACACTACAGGAATGTACATAATAATAGAGAAATAGACTCACAGATGTAAAGAACAAACCAGTGGTGACCAGTGGGAAGAGGGAAAGGTGGGGAGGGAAATAGGGATATGGAATTAAGAGACAGAAACTACTATGCAACAGGGATATATTGTACAGTACATGGAAATGTAGCTATTATTTTATAACAACTTTAAATGGAGTATAATCTATAAAATTATTGAATCACTATTTTGTACACCTGAAACTAATATATTTAAGTCATCAACATGTCAAGTAAAACATAATAATAAAATGGATAACTACAGGAAAAAAAAAAAGAATATGAACCTCTTATCATGACCTATAAATACCACAAAGTGATTCAGCAAAATATGCCATGACCTGTGAATACCATGCAGAGATTCAGAAAACAACTGGGAGAAGTCCAAAGCAGTAGCTGGGAGTAGCATCTGTGAGAGTAGATTACATCTCTCTGTTAGAGTCTGACTAAAAAGGGGGGAATTGTTAAAAAGAAGATAATAGGCCCCAAATAGAGTTGCTCATGCTAAGCCCCATGTCACCAAACCAAAACTTAACTTACAGCTCTCCAGAAACAGAATCTTACACGAGTCAAACAGGAATCACCTGATCAGCTCTAGTTAGACAGTTTTCATGACAGACTCCTGCCATCTTCTAAAGGAAAGTGTGCAATAACCAATCTGCTTTTTGCCTGGTATAACTTCCTTGTTCCTGCTACCTTCTGCCTATAAAAGTTTTTCATCTTTTACAGCTCCTCAGAGCTCCTTTCTATCTGCTAGATTGGATGCTGCTGGATTCAAATCAATTTTTGCTTAAATAGACTCAAATGTTTTCATATGTCTCAGTTTATCTTTTAACACTAATGACTATAAAAAAGAAAAATCCTGCTGAATCTGGAGCCCCAAATCATGATGCCTGTACTCTAAGTCAGTGTGGATAATGACACTAGTTTAGTAAACCTAATATTAGCTAAAAAGAAGCATACTAAGACTTCTGGCTTCTGGTATCCCATATAAGAAGCTTGGAAGTTGCCATTCTGTCCTAACAACAAATAAACTGAACAGAATGAAAAATTAACAAATATTCTTGGATCCTTAAGAGAGGGAAGGACCCAGGGCAAACTGCTATCCCCAAGATTGAAGAGACAGACGGGTGAATACCAGGAGGCATGGCTTACCAGAGCAGAAACTCATGAGCTGAATCCACCACAGGAACCAGTGCTGGGATAGGAAAGTCTTAACCATAATTGACAAAATTGCTGGAGACTCAGGGCAGACAACTCTGAGAGTTAAAAACTCCAAGGGACCCAGTGTAGTGAAGGGAAGGACACAATACTGTGAGATGTACCTCCAGGAGCTCTACCAGGTTCCCACAGTAAATATCAGAGAAAAATCCCATCCTGCTTTGCAGGGGGAGGAGAAAAGGAATCATTTGAGATACTCCAGAGCACTCCGTTTTTCTTAACGAGGGCTGCCCTCAGGAGAAACTAGTTAAACAAAGCCTTACCTGCTGGGGAAGGGAAAAACCCAACTCCTATCCCACCTACTGGGGGAGAAAAAAATTGAGAAACTCCTGTGAAGTTCCTTGGCCAGACGCACACCGTTGCAAAAAGACTGAGACCTTATGATAGGATATAGAACCCTTCCCCTCTCCCACACTTCACCACCATTTTATTAAAGACCTATTTGCAACAATTCCTTTTATTCAGTACATATGTATGACTATCAAGAAAAAATTATATACAGAATTTGAAGAGAAGAAGATCAGAAAATACAAAGAACCTTTGGTAAGAAAACAAATGATCCATTTAAAAAATAAGCCAAAGACCTTCAGCCATTTGACCAAAGGAAATATTCCCATGGCAAATAAGCATATGCAAAGATGCTCCACATCATTTCCATAAGAGAAATGCAAATGAAAACAATGATAGAATACCACTATACATTTATTAGAATGACCAAAATCTGAAATACTGACAACACTAATAAATGTTGACAAGGATGTGGAGCAACAGGGACTCTCATATATTGCTGGTGGGAATGCAAAAAGGTACAGCCATTTTGGAGGACATGTGGAGATTTCTTAAAAAACTAAGCATACTCTAACCATATGATCCAGCAATCATACTCTTTGGTACTGACACAAGGGAGTTAAATACTTATGTCCACACAAAAACTGACACACATACATTTGTAGCAGCTTTTATCACAATTGCCAAAACTTGGAATCAGCCAATATGTCCCTCAGTAAATAAATGGATAAACTGTGGTACACCTACACATTGGAATATTAAGAGAAATGAGCTATCAAGCCAGAAAAAGAAATGGAGGAGACTTGAATACATATTACTACGTGAAATAAGTCAATCTGGAAAGGCTACATACTTATGTTTCCAACTATATGACGTTCTGGAAAAGGCAAAACTGGAGAAAGTAAAAAGATCAGTGATCGCCAGGGCAAGGAGTGGGGAGATGAACAGGCAGAGTACAGAGGATTTTTAGGGCAGTGAAAATATTCTGTATAATACAATGAGGGATATATGTCATTATACATTTGTCCAAACCCATGGGATGTACAACACCAAGAGTAAACCTTAAGGTAAACTATGGACTTTGGGTGATTATGGTGTGTCAGTGTAGGTTCATCCTTGACAAAAAATGTCCACTCTGGTGAGTGATGTTAATAATGGGGGACTTTGTGCATCTGTGGAAAGAGGGACTTTTGGGAAATCTCTGTACCTTCCTTTCAATTTTGTTATAAACCTAAAGCTTCTCTAAAAAAGTCTTTTAAAAATAACTATATTAAGAAATTTATATCAGTAATTAGAATTTTCCACACGTTTTAGGAGTGGAAGAAGTCCACAAAATCCTAGAAAAGCCCACATTTATATATTACCTCCTCTAGTGATGACTAAGGATAAAAAGTGATTTTGTCTGAGCTCAATTCCAGGTAAAATATTTCCCTGTTAATATCCTCTAACCCAAATCAATGACATTTGTAGATTCCACCCTTACAGTAGTGATTCCAATCAATCAGCCTTTCTTTTTTCCTGTACATAGAACTCTCAAGTTAGCACCTGTGAAATTTTCCTTTAATCAGTCTGTCATGGCTGTGTTCTCTGATCAAAAAATGAATATTCTGCCTGGTGTCGAAAGCAGATCTCTGCCAATGTCAGTCATCCTCTTTCTTCTCTCATTTCTTCATATGTTTGTCTGCCTACTTTCTCTAAAGCAGATTCCTCTTTGTTTTGCACTTTTCTACAGTTTCTAATAGTCCTTAAGTATTTCTGGACTGTCCTTCTTTAGGGTTCTCAAATACAGCTATGTAAGTATTCCATTCTGGATGACCATATCATACTAAGGACATCACTTCCAAAGAAAAGACACATATTTCCTGAATTTCCAGTTTTTCAGGGTACAAAATAGATTTTTCAGAATTACCTTTTTTTTTTTTTTTTGCTTTATGTTAGTCATGTATCATATTACCCAGGGAGGAGTCCATTTTGAAGAGCAAAATTAATCTTAGCTTAACTCTTCCTTCAAAAGTTTAAGTCTTCCCTGTCCCTGTTAAAGTAGAGATAGAAGAAAGAGGTGGTGGGTACCACACAGAGCCAGCAGGCAAAAGTACCCAGAGAGAGGCAGCTTGAGGGACCAGCAAGGAGGGATGAAAACCATTCCTGAATATGAAAGACTGTGGCAGTTATTTTGCAGAGCATATTAACAGGAAGCAAAAGATCATTAGAAATCAATTAGCAAGAACACTGCTATTTCATATGCAAACTCAGGCAGTAATAAACATTCTGACACAGTTTATATGAAAGCATTTATACAAAGAAGTGGTCACTTCCATATCGAATATTAATGGAGCAGAAGAAGAGGCTTAGCCAAGCCTGAGGGCAAGAGAGAAGATTCAAAAGATCCCAAAAAGGATGGATTTCCTTGGCAACACTAACAGCTAACTAATTGTATCACGTCCTAACAAGAAAGAATTGGGAATTTATGTCAGAATTTCTCTTTCTATTGTTCTGCGATTGGAGCCATTATTGGTCAGATATTTGAAACAATAATTTAAATGAGCAGGCATTAAAATAATGATGCATATGCATTTTATACACTTTGTTTTCATTTAAAACATATAAAGGCACATATAAATATAATATTTTTACATAGGACCACAGCTGATAACATTATGGGTCACAATTCTTTCATTAACCACAGCCATAGGCATTGTCTATATTTTCCCATTTCAGTGCCTTTAAAGTGAAACAGGAACTTAAGTATACTACTTTTAAAGCAATGTGAATGCAAAATCCTTCTAGAGTTTACACCTCTTTTCTATCTTTTGCCTCACTCTCCCTTATCAAGTCTTATCTAAGCATTTAACTTAGCTTTTATAGAATCAACAACAGTCTCTTTCTTTTCACACTTATACTTCATTGGTTTAAGTGTTATTTAATTAAATTGCTACAGTTTAATGAAAGTAAAACAACTAACAAGTTTAGGAATAAACACAATTGATCCTTGATCAGCACACAAATTGACAGGTGGAAAAGATGTGCCTGAGACTCTACACACACCAGACAGGACACAGCAGCTGTAAACATCAAGCTGGCCATTGGCACTATTCAGTGTGTTTCACCAAAAGAATACAGAATTTCAGTTAATTTGGAGCTGACTGAGTACAAGTTGGTATCTATTATGTTTGGCATAAAATTTTCTTCATCTAACTTCATAGTAAAGAATTTAAATCTTTGCTTATATTTTGATGAAGTTTCAGCCCTATTCAGGTAACCCATGTTTTCCTGGGCCACACTACCTATAAAAGGAACATAATACAAGTAAAAAAATGGGGTTACTCTGGCTCAGCCTCACCAACTGAGTTATTGGATGGTAAGCCCCATTTTATTCCTCTTGACTCTGGAAATCCCAGAAGGTTACTAGAGTATCTTACCCATAAATACAGCCTTCCTGAATCCCATGTGGGATTCTTCTTCTCTACTACCCCTAGTGATAGCTGGGAGGGTCCAGGACCACTGGAGGAGGTAGGGTAGATACCCCGGCCACTCGACGCTCCTATTCTACTCAGCATGAGCTATCTCCTGCTCCTGGCACTGATGGCCATGCTCGTGAGACTCTCCACTCCCTGAATTATATCCGATTTCACATCCTTCAACAGCCAACTTGAGGGAGGAGGGAAAAGCCAATGAATGCCCTTCAATCCTGAGCCTTATGTATCATGAAGCTGACGATGCTTGAGTTTTAGGTCTCCTCGTTTGCACCATCTCTTTCAAGGCCATGTACCTATTTTGGGATGCTTTTCTTAAAGAACTCCCCTCCAAATGATGTGTCAGACACTGCTTCAACCAATTTCTTTCATTCTAATTTATTTATTACACATGCAGCAGTTCTACCTTGATATCTTAGCATCTCACAGAGATTAGAATAGTATGTTTTTAAATTTTAATATCACCTGGCACAGGTCTCAGAGGATAATGGTGGGACCGAAAATAATATGAGCAATCCTCAGGTCTCCTCAAAACATCCCTTCCGCTCCCATCTGTGAAGGCTCATCAGCTTCACATGGGGTTGGCCAGCCTCGACTTTCTTGCCTCACCCCAGAGTGAGTTTCTTCCCTTGAAGCTACTTGGTCTCTAAATCATACAGAATCTTTTGGTGGACTTTCCTTCCTTTTTTCATCCATGATCATCAGTGAGCATGACATATTTTCATCGATTTAGCTCAGACTGTGGTGACTCACTTTTCTCTATCAACCTTTTTGTATTCTTTACAAAGGCTTGAGTGAAAGAACTCCTTAAGGCATTGTTAGAGACAAATATAGGACCCAAGCTGGCAATTGTAGCAAGTTTTTGGTGCTTGAACAAGTATTGCAGAAAGCCAGAGTTGGATGGTAGTTAAAGCAGTAAAAACAGATTTTACTCAGAAACTATTGCAACAGGAGGAAACAGACCTCAGTGTAGAAATGTGCTGAATTCTGAATACAACAAGAACAAGTGGCGATTTATAGCCAAGAAGCAGGTTGGGGGCAGGGAAGGAAGGTCAGTGGATGGAAAATTACTAAGAGGAAGTATCAGGGACAGTCTAAAAGGATTCTCGTTGAAGGCAGGTCAGAGTGATCAGATATCACCTGGAGGGTGGAGAGAGATGAGGAAATTTGCTCAGATATTTAAGGTGAGGGATTCTCCTTAAATTACTTAGCAGGATTCTTGTAACAACTGGGTTTTTAAGGACAAGGCCCAGGGATGTAGCCTAGTTGGAAAAGGGCTCAAAGGACCTTCTTTATAATTTGGTCAGGGAGAAAATCTCCGCCACAGGCAAACCTCATCTCCTCCCAAGCACTGCCTCAGACAGGCGTATTCCTTTCTAGGTGAGCTACAGATTGCATCTATAAACAGGCTATCCATAAACCCACATATAAACCAATTATTGTTTCATCCTGAAGCTTCACTAATTTAGCAGCAATCAAATCAAGAAAGTCAAAGTAACACCTATAAGCAATCATGAAATTCTTTAGTTAATGCAAGATGAAGAAAGGAAATCATGTATCTAATTCAGATTCATCAGTGTTAAAACTTCTAAAAGCAGAGGGCTGGTCAGAACAAAGGGACACTTTAGGAAAAATGAGAGGGCCATGACCTGGAGAGGAGCAACTTTGGTTGCTGGTGAGAAGAGAGACATTTCCACAGGAGAAGCAGCTTCTCCACCTGGCTGACTTTATTAGACTTCAAATGTCACGGACACTAAAGTTGCTCCCAAATCAGTTAAGTGCATACATGAGAAATGAGAAACTACCAGGAAACGCTGGGCCTTGGTAGGATCATCAATAACTGGAAGATCTGGAGGCGACCTGTGCAGTCACATTGAAACAATTGTTATTTTTGAATTGCTTAGGAACTTCGCCAGTCACCAAAGGTAAACTAACAATGCCAAACAGCACAGCACTGAGATCCCTAAACCTCAGCTGTGAGGCGTCATGGAAGTATTTGCAGGGAAGCAGTGGCAGGCTTCACAGGAGGGGGTGGGCTTGGTGCCACACAATGGGAAGGAGAGGGGCAACTGGATCACTGGTGACCCTATAAGGCAGTGGTTCTTCACTGGGGGAAATTCTGCCTCCAGAGGACCATTTGGCAATGTCTGGAGATATGGTCACAACTGGGGGAAAGTTGCTAATTACACGTAATGAGTAGTTGGCCAGGAATATTGCTAAACACCCTATAATGCAGCTCCCACAACAAAGAAGTATTGGGCCCAAAATGTCAACAGGGCTGAAGTCAAGATATCCTGTTATATTGCTACTCAGGAGGGCAAAGCAACCCAGAGACCTATATCGGTCTATCTCAGGTCATGACAATAACCGACGATCTGCTCTAATCAAAGCCATCATTAGAGAGATAAAAGATGGATGCTTCCAAATATGACTACAAAGGACGGAAGCAAATGGACAATAAAAAATATTTTACATTTCTAGATTTCCACTGGTTGGTGTAATTTTTTGTTCTGAAGCATTCACCCGTCGTGCTCACGTTTTCCCCACTTCCTTCCTTTGACACCTACCCCCGCCCCCCACTAACTTATAAGACCACACTAAGATGTACTGGAGATGTTATTCAGAATGCTTTGCAGTGTGGATATCTGAGGTAGTTGTGACCATTCTAATCGCGGGGTAGAAGATAGCCTGTTCGATGCGGGAATAATTGATCAAGTTTTAAGAACTTAAAATCACCTCAAACACAGCATGAGATACTTAGGAACCTAAAATGATGGCAGCGTTATAAGACTTGTCCTTACATTGGCATTTCCCTCTTCCTTCACCTGTTCTGTAATTTAAAAATTTTTCTCCTGTAAGCATAAAATATATCTTGCCTACAAATCATACCATCTGATCCATGTTTTCCAAGCCCTGCTATTCTTCAGATTAAACCAAAGCAAATAACAAATAAGGTCTAGCAAAGTACAAACATTCTCTTTCCAGGATACTACTGTGAATGTCAGCTGCTCTCAGTCTCTCCCAGTGATCGCTGGGCATCTCCTAGACTATCACAAGTGCTCATGTTCACTCTCGCCAACCTCCCGGTGTTACCCTGAGCCATGAGCATGCCCTGCTGAAGCAGCTCTCCTTGTGGCAAAAATGCCACAATGTAGCAAAACACTCCTGCCTCTGCTGCCACAGTGATGGCAGTGACTCAGGCCCCGGGGTGGCAATGATGAGTGGGGTCTTCTGCTAGAATGTCTTTTCCCCCCTCTGTGTTATTTTCTACTATACCACACTAGTCTTTTCTCAAATGGACTATGTCTATTTATTCCTTGTGCCCCAGTCTACACCAACTGACTCGGAAGTCTCTGAGAACATGGTCAAGACTGCATTTTCTTGTGCTTCCCAGGTGATCCTCGTCCACATTAAAGTTTGAGAACACATGCTCCCAATACCTCACAGGATTTTTAATAAAGTCGTTTCACCATCTTTATTGAGGACCCTCTGTTTCAGGGACGGCTCTAAGAGTGATGATGATGATGATGATGACGACAATAGCAAGACAACACTAAGGCACAGAGATGAGGTATGTCACATGAAGTTACATACCTAGTAACTGGCTATACAATGATCAGAACCACTCTTAAGCCAAAGCCCAGGGCAGGAAAGTCAACCTGAATAAAAAGATACCCAGCTCTACTCACAACTGCTCTCTAATGACAGGGTGTTTAACTGGACCAGACTCTTGCATCTCTATTAATTCATCCCTGTCTGTGAGTCTTCACTCCTGACTCCCAAAAGCTCCCATAAGCTCTGTACACACGCTTATCTTTTCTTTATCCCAGAGGTGCCTATCTTGCTCCACTATCAGTCTGCACACCAACCCACATCCATTCTCATCACCCAACACCTGCAACCTACAAACATACGAATCCATAAGAGGTCAGATCATCTCATCCATTCAGCCTGCAATGCAAAATATACTTCTTTTGAGACAGGCCTTGCCTCTTAACGTTGCATCCACATGTTTCGTCACATAAGCATGTGGATGCAATGAAGTAATTAAGACTGACGTCAGATTGCCTGAACTAAGATCCCATTTCTTCCACTATCAAGCTATGGGACCTTGGGACTTAAACCTTTCCATGTAAGTTTCCTCGACTTTATGTTTGGAATAATCAAAGTACCTAACTCATAGAATTGTGAGAATTACATGATTTTTCTCATATAACAGACACAGAACTATGTTTATCTCATTGAAAGTAACACGTAAGTGCCAGATAATACATTTAACTTTTTAAGCTGTAAATTTCACCAGGAAAAAAATAGCTTTTGTATGTTTTCATGCAACTCACTGAAAGAAATAACGGTACACAAATACACGTGCATATTTATATAACTAAAATAAGAGATGTGCAAAACAATAGTTACCATTTTATATGCATTGCTCTATAACTGCTCTTATACATTCTATTTCATTTTTTAAAAAAGAAGATCCAAATTCATCTAATTAATTTCACAGTCCACTATTAGGCCCCAACACACAGTTTTAAAAACACTATCCTAGACTGTATGTAAACTTCATGAAGGAAGTCACTACACCTGTTTTGTTTAACATTGTATCCCTGACTTCCTGGAACAAGATATGGCACATAATAGGTGCTTATTTATACACGGGTAGTGGATAAATTGGATAAATGAGTTCTCTTTTTACTAGCATTTAACATAGAAATAAGGAGAATCTATCTGTCCTTCCCTAGTGTTGATGTGTAAAGCTGTGAAAGAGAGAATCCTTCCTACTCAATTGTTTGATTGAGATTCTTAGGAAAAATGCTAAAAATCATTAAAACATAAAGCTTTTCTAGAGGCTTATCCCAACAAAATTGGGCCTCATTGGCAACACGGCAGCCAAAAATCTTACCTGGGTCATTAATTTGTGGTTTTCTTAGAAGGATGGGAAATTCTTGTCATAACTTTTGTTGTTATCCTTAATTCAACTTTTTATTTCTATATAAACCATCGCATTTGGTATTATAGACATTCCCTGTTATCTGTGATTTCACACTTCCCTTAAGATGACTACGATGGTGAGAATTCCTTTTCATATAGATTTTTTACATATTTTAAAATTTACCAGTCAATGTAGCTCAGTTCAATCTTTTAGTTTCATTGGGAGCTGTATCTAGCCAGTAAACTTGGAGAGACACTGCTAATGAAAGACATGCTAGTTTTTATTTTGTTGCTATTTGATGAGTTTCCCTCCCTTGCCTTCTCTCCCATCCTCCCTCCAGGCAAACACACACTATAAAGCAAACTGTGGGAAATTCAGCACTAGGAGAAATGTAAGATACAGTAGGAGAGCTCATAGTTTATAAATATTGCAATGCCAGATTAACTGAACTAGCTACATTACACACTCTGTAGTAATATCTGTGTTTAAAAGTAATGATGTCAGAGAGGTGATATTGTACAATAGAGAAGAAAACAGAAATAAATAAACTGAAATTAAAACTCGAGTATCAGAATCATGTAGATCAAGGTCCAAATCCTGCCCACTACTTTCTAATTACTTTTCTTTTCTTTCTTTTATTTCCTAGTTATTTTTCTTATCTAGTCTTATCTGAAAGATGGGGTTGATAGTTTCTACAACACAAGGTAGTTGTACGAATACAGTGGGTTATTACATGTAAAAGAACTACTTTAGGGTCTTGGAAAATAGCAATCATCACCATAAAGGTTAGTTTCTTCTCCCCTGTCCCTGGCCTGGGGGTCTTAGGACCTGGCCTACAGACCAGCTTATTCTCAAGTCACTTGCTGGTGAAGCTGAACCTCATTTCTAGAAATAATGATGCAGTTTATGACATTCAATTCAATAAATATTAAGCTCCTTCTGTAAACAAATTTCTATGGCTACTTGTTATAGAAAATGGAGGAAAGAAATAAAATGAATGGAAATTGCTTCCGTTCTGAAGAAGCTTCAAATTTATTCAGGAAATAAGGATGTAATTAATTAACGAAATAAGTACAAGTAATCGGGCTACAAATGAAAAACAATTAAATCTAATTTTTTTGAGGGAAGGGTGACCAATCCAAAAAGACCAGCCAGGAGACAGCCTTTGAACTGAGGTTAAAGAATGAGCAAGGTTTTTTTTAGGATGAGATATTAGCAAGAGATTTCTAATCTAAAGCAATAACATGAGCAAGGCCAGTAAAGCAACTAAGCGGTGATAGTCCAGGCAAGAAAGCATGAGAGCCAGGAAAAGGATAATGACAATGGCAATGAGAATGGGAAAGGAGGAGAGGGGCACAGTTTCAGACTTCAAACAAATAACTGCAAAATAGGATATGCTGCAGAGAACAGCAACTTGCTTGGCATTGATGTCTGTGGGGTGCTTCAGGTCATTACCTAAACCTATTTATTTATTAAAGCCTCCTCTTGCCAAATAACCTTTTCCATTATCTAACTAGTTGGCTTGATAGTTTAAATATGTTTCATAGACTAAAACTGCCCCCCCAAATTTTAATAGAGTTGATTACTGTTTCCCACTTCATTTTCTTCCTCGCTTTTTATAAAATTTTCTTTAGGCAGTTCAAATCACATTGACCTTTTCTTTAATCCCAATATTGTATTATAACTTTATTTTTATTTAGTTATCCACATGCTCAGTATCTCCTAGCATCACCACTTACCAGATTTCTCAGGAGGTCTATGAATCTGATTCAATTTCTTCCCAGATGTACTAGTTTACATTCTCCCAGTTTAATCTCATTTTGATTTCAGTCCATATTTGTAACCTTTTCAAGTTCCAGATAAGTAGTTTCTAAGTCATTATCCATATTTACAACATGGCCTAATATAGCATCATTTCAAGATATATTATTGTGCCACTTACTCCTGCCAATATTAATTGAAGAGTTGAAAAAAATGGAAGCAGTGTCTTGCCCCATTGCATCCATGTCCTCTGTCCCCTTCACAATTTATCAAGTTGTTCAGTCTACTTTTTTGTGGATAACTTTTATTACTTATGACTTTTTGTTATCCAACTCATTTGAATTACTTTCCAAGAAAAATGAAATAAAATGTGGTTTATAGTCCTTTAAAAATCAGGTTTCCATTTTTTTTTTCTTTCTTTTCATTTACTTGGAAGTCCTATTAAAAAAGCAGTCTTTCAAGGGGCTTCCCTGGTGGCACAGTGATTAAGAATCCGCCTGCCAATGCAGGGGACGAGGGTTCGAGCCCTGGTCCAGGAAGATCCCACATGCCGCGTGACATCTAAGCCCGTGCACCACAACTACTGAGCCTACCCTCGGGAGCCCATGAGTCACAACTACTGAGCATGCATGTCACAACTACTGAAGCCCATGCACCTAGAGCTCATGCTCTGCAACAAGAGAAGCCACCACAATGAGAAGCCCATGTGCTGCAACGAAGAGTAGCCCCTTGCTCACCGCAACTAAAGAAAGCCCGTGCGCAGTAACAAAGACCCAATGCAGCCAAAAATTAATTAATTGATTAATTTTTTAAAAAGCAGTCTTTCGAAATCTTTTTTTGCCTTGGATATTCTTTACTGATGACTGTAGATGTTTCAGACAGACATGCAGAGGGAGCTCTACAGAAGAAGACCATATAGTGCTGATCAGGGGACTCAAACCCGCTTGCATTTGATGAACATAGCTTGGCCCTGTGTCCATCCTTCTGACTGTGTTTTTTGTGTCCTCATTGTGCCCATTATTATTGTGTTCTTACTGTGTCCATCTGTAACTTTGTTGCTTTTTTGATATTTGCATACTTTTTTCTGATTTACAATTAATTTTATTAAAATATGTTTTTCTGGGCAGAAACGTTATAATTGTATTAACTGAGGAGTTCAGATATACTAATAAGAAAAGATAATATAATAGATATATGAAAAGATAATTCACAAAAGATGGATTACATCTAGTTGACAAACAATGGAAAAGGCATCAGTAGCTTTAAAAACATGAGATACTGTTTTTCAGCTAAGAAAGGGGAACATTTTTCAGTGACACTGTCTATTCCTGGGAAGATTCTATAGATTCTGGTATACTCAAAATTAGATTCCACAGTAGAAATTAGAACAACTATTTTGTAAACAACTTGGCACTTTGCATCACAATTTATTTTTAAAAATCATACTTTTTGTCAGTAATCTTACTTCTGAGACTCTGAGAATATAATATGGGGAAAATATGCAAGGAACATATTAATTATGCCTTTATATCAGTGAAAATGCTAAAACTACCTGAATGTCCAACAATAAGGTAATAATTATTTAAAGTATAAAACATCCATTGAAAGAAATAGTATAAAAGTTATCAAAATTGATGTCAGTGAAGATTATAAACATGGCAAAATGTTAAGTTAAAGTATAGTTTAAAGACACCAATGGCAGGTTTACTGCTACCACAAAATTACATAAAACGAAAAAAAATCTGCCTATATAATATTTTGAAGCTAATAAACATATTAAAATAATTCTGCAGGTTTAGGGATGGGTTTTTTTTTGGGGGGGGTGCTGATTTTTTTCCTCTATTTTCTACTTTTTCTCCATTGTGCTTATTTTTTATAATAGGAAAATTTAAAGTTGGTGAATATTTATCAGGCATTTACTATGTGCTGGGTACTGTGCAAGTTAGGCCTTGCAAACAAAGAGGTAAAGAAGACAGATGTGGCGTACCCTCACAGAGCTCGGGCTCATCAAGCTTTGGATATTTGGAGTCATTCTGGACTCATTTCTCTGTCTCTTTCATCACACCCCAAAGTTAATCCATTAGGAAACGCTGTTTGACTTTAATTTCAAAATAATATCCAAAAGCCAGCCATTCCCCACTATCCTCACAGTAACATCCTAGTCTAAGTCACCATCATCTTCTGCCTGGGTTACTATAACAGCCTTGTGAGAGAGAAAATCATGCCTCCCTCCCCAACAAGATGTCACGTCCTAATCCCCAGAACCTGACTATGTTACCATCTATGGCAAAAGACTTTGCAGATGTGATAAGGAGCTTGAGGGGGCAAGATTATCCTGGACTGTCCAGGTGGGTCGGTGGGTGGGGCTGATGTGATAACAAGGGTACTTAGTAAGTCACAGGGCCAGAGTCACAGAGATATAATGAAGAAAGCAGAGGTCAGAGTGACACAATTTCTGGAAGGAGGTTACAAGTCAAGGAGTGCAGGCAGCTTCTAGAAACTATAAAATGCAAGGGAACAGATTCTCCCCTGGAACCTCCAGATATGCAGTCCTACTGACTCCTCAATTCCAGCCCAGTGAGACCCATTTCAGATTTCTGACCTCTGAGATTGTAAGATAATATATTTGTGCTGTTTTAAGCTACCGTGTTTGTGGTAACTTATTACTGGCAGCAGCAAGAAACTAACACCAGCCCCCTAATAGATTTCCTTGCTCTTACCCATGTTTCTCTGCAGTCTGTTCTCAATCTAACAGCCAGCGTGACCTTGCTAAAACCTAAGTCATGTTACTCCACTGCTTTTCCATGTCACTCAGAAGAAAAACCAAAGGCCTTACAATGATCTACAAGGTTTCACATGATTGATCTCCTTTTCTCTTTGACCTCATCTCTTAAAATTTTCACTTCCCTGATTCTGTTCCAGTCATACTGGCCTCCTTGGTGTTCCTCAAGGTCACCAGGGATACTCTTGCCATAGATCCCTTGCACGGGTAGTTTTCTCTACCTAGAATATATTGTCCCTGAATACTCACTTGACTATTTCTCCTATTTTCCTCAGGCCTTTGTTCAAATGTCATCCATCAGTAAAAGCTGCTCCAACAACTCTATTTAATGATACAGCCTGAAGCCCTACCCCCAAAACTCCACTCTATTTTTCTCTTTTCTTTTACAGCACACACAACATATGTGTGTTATTTTGTTTGTTTTTTAGTTCCTACCCACTTCCTCATACACACACACACACACACACACACACACACACACACACACTAATACACATACACACATTACACTGGAATATAAATTTCACAAGGACAAGGATTTAGTCTGTTTCATCTTCTGATATATCACAACTGCCAAAAATAGTGTCCAGCACATCACAGGTGCTCAATTAATGACTGCTACATAAATAAATAAATAATTTAAAAAATTAGCTCTTTCGATACAGATTTAATTTTCTCAAATGGAAAAATTTAAACAACGAAGTAATCACTTTGAAGAATTTATTCAATTCACTAAGAGAAACACTAAGCCCATTATAGGAAAATGGCAAATTTACAAAAGAAGATATACAACTAATTAACATACACTTGGGCAATAATTCAAACTCTGAAGTTTGTCAGTAGGGCACTTTTTTTTTTGCTTATTCATGTCCCCATACAATAAAAGGTTATTAAGGACATTTTAAAGCCTATGATGCTTTTGAGTTTCTGACAAATAATTCAGGCTTATATGGAAAGACTGAGCCTTGTTCGTGGTCTATGAGCACTCTTGCATAAGCTTCTGGCTGGAGAGTTACTGTACTGTGCTTTCCTCCTTGTCTAGTTTTATGGCTTTAGGTAAGGGTTCCAGATCCTTCTTTGTTACACTTGGATGGGCTTTTGCTGGCCACCTTCAGAGGTGATTTGTAGCCCCAGTCAAGGAGTCAAACACCTATCTGCTGCCTCTGGATAAGTGAGCCCACTTCCGCTTTTCTCTTAGTTTTATTTTTTGTCTTATCTTGTTCATTCTCATCTCTGAAGTGTCACCAATACCATTAGAAGAATAAGAATACCATATAACATAACGTTATCAAAAGCTGCGTGAATCTCATGCACTGCAGCAAGCTCTCCAGCATTTATGACAGATCCCAAGGCAGGTGCCTGAGAGATCACTCCACACATGATTTAGTGATAAGCGTGATGACATGAGACGAGAATGGCTCCTCTCCATTCCAGGAGATAAAAAGAATGGGTCCTTGGGCACGTGAGGATACATTCCACTTCAATCATCTGATTAGAATGCTGGTGTCTCTATTACATCTGTTTGGATCACTTTGTTATTAAGTCTAATTATAACAGAGACTGCTTTGTTTAGAGAAATAAACGATTCTGTACACTAAGTCTCTCTACTCTGGGGTCAGGTAATCTAGGACTGTGGACTATTTCCATTAACTCCCAGCATACGACCACAGCAATCACAACCTCCTCTTTGAGCACAAGGATGAGAATGTCTGATTGTTTATTCAACAATGAATGCAACTGATTGCTCCAAATCTAATGACACCAAGAAGAATAAGAAGCAGTCTCTATGTTTAGAGTGCAGACTACGATAGATGAGACCAAGAAGCTAACAGGCAATTTATAGATCAGCGTTAAACACAGAAGGAGAGACGCTTATGTGCTCCAGATACTGTGGAGCAAAAGGAATATCCTGAGAAAACCATCATTCAAAAACAGTCATGTACCACAATGTTTATTGCAGCTCTATTTACAATAGACAGAACATGGAAGCAACGTAAGTGTCCATCAACAGATGAATGGATAAAGAAGATGTGGCACATATATACAATGGAATATTACTCAGCCATAAAAAGAAATGAAATTGAGTTATTTGTAGTGAGGTGGATGGACCTGGAATCTGTCATACAGAGTGAAGTAAGTCAGAAAGAGAAAAACAAATATCGTATGCTAACACATATATATGGAATCTAAGAAAAAAAAAAGAAAAAAAGTCATGAAGAACCTAGGGGTAAGACGGGAATGGAGACGCAGACCTACTAGAGCATGGACTTGAGGACATGGGGAGGGGGAAGGGTAAGCTGGGACAAAGTGAGAGAGTGGCATGGACATATATACACTACCAAACGTAGGGTGGATAGCTAGTGGGAAGCAGCCGCATGGCACAGGGAGATCAGCTAGATGGTTTGTGACCACCTAGAAGGGTGGGATAGGGAGGGTGGGAGGGAGGGAGACGCAAGAGGGAAGAGATATGGGGACATATGTATATGTATAACTGATTCACTTTGTTGTAAAGCAGAAACTAACACACCATTGTAAAGCAATTATACTCCAATAAAGATGTTAAAAAAAAAAAAAAGAAACACAAACGGTGTTCTAAATGGTGGAACAGAGCAGGGGGACAAGACAGAGGAAGTAGGAACTGAATCCTTCAGGGTAAGTCAAAACTTGGCCATGGGATGAGCAATGAAAGAAAAGCAGATAAAAAGGGGAAGGGATTTAAGGAAGCTGAGCAAAAGCTGGGAGTGGGAGAAAATGTAGAACCAGACACATTCAGAGAACTGTAAGTAATTTGGTGTGGCTGGACTGTAGGGCAAAGAAAAGACATGGAAGAAGATGGGGCCAGACACCTGGGCAGATGCCATATTATGGAGGCACATATACCCTACTAAGCATATATTTATTTTTTATCCAGAAAGTACTAGCTTTTTTCTTTCATTTTTCTACATCTCGGAATTTTCTTCTTGTTCACGTCGTATGAGACACATGGAGGATGGTACATAATGTTCAATCCAGAGATTTTATGTCTGAGCAGAATTTAATGTTGTCCTTTCCAACCTTGAAGTAAATACTCGATTTACTCGATTGTTCTTCAAAAATAGCTGCTTTGCTAATACATATTTGTTAATTATAGTAGTTGCAGATAAACAATGCTTTGACTTGATGATTTGCAAATGTTCAAATTTTCTCCATGCTCTTTTGCATTCTTTAGGTCAACAGTTGCTTTATTATTTCCTAACGTTTAGACTTGTGGGCTTTAGTTTTCTTCTTCAGGATAGATTTAAAAATAGTTCACCCTAACAAAGTATTTTAATCGACATTAAATTTTATGTCCTACTCCATTTGTTAGCAGATATCTTTTTTTTTTTTTTTTTGCGGAATGCGGGCCTCTCACTGTTGTGGCCTCTCCCGTTGCGGAGCACAGGCTCCGGACGCACAGGCCCAGCGGCCATGGCTCACGGGCTTAGTTGCTCCGCGGCATGTGGGATCTTCCCGGACCAGGGCACGAACCCGTGTCTCCTGCATCGGCAGGCGGATTCTCAACCACTGCGCCACCAGGGAAGCCCAGCAGATATCTTTTAATGTGGATTTTCTTTTCCTCTAGCTAAACTGTATTTCTATGAGAAATGGGAGTGGTTTCCTATTAGTTATCTTTTTATTATTGCTTTATTTTTTTTGCCTAGCATTCACTCATACAAATGCTTTATTGACCACTGAATCTGGTATAACAATGCACTGAGCTAGGTTTAGCCCCTTTTTATTCTAATCTTATCTCGGTGAGTAACTAGCTATTTGAGCCTAAGAAATTTACCTTTCTCCTCATCTGTAAAATGAGAGGGTTTGACTTGATCATGACAAAATGCCCTTCTAGCTGAGAGATTTTATTCTTGTGGCTAAGCATTATTATATAGGATGGACCTCATTATGGTTCCTTCCTCTGCTTATCTCATCTTTACATTTCTTCACTCATAAGTCTTCCTACTTTACTTGCTTTCTCTTCTGTCTATAGATTGAAACAGTTGAGGGGCCAAGACTGAGTCATCTGTTTCCTTAGGTCACCATGAGAAGCACTGCTGAAGGTTCTCAGCTTGTAGGAGGTATTCAGTGACACTTTGTCATGACAAAGGCATAGGATGAGTACTTATCTATGCTTCTGTGTCCCTTGTTGTGTGCTTTAGATGTTACACTTTTAATTTTTATTCCAAAGGAAACAGTATGGTGTCTGTGATATTCTAAAGCCTATGAGGAAATGTTCTGTTTCTAAGTCATCCAATCCTGCTGCTTCTATATCATCAGCTCTAATATATCCAGGAAAGGCTGGCCCACCTTGACCGCAGGGTTAAACTCACTTGGCCTACTGCTATGACCCAAATGGTTTGGCTTTAGGCAATGTAGCCTGTGGTGCCATTGAGCTAAGTCATGTACAAGTGGCAAAACAAAACATAGTGTTTATTCCAAATATCAACACTGTGGAGTTTAGATGACATCCTCATTAGATGGTCTTCATCTTTGCTTCCTTTAATCTGCTTCTCTCTCCCTCTTGTCTGCTAAATTTGATCTATCTATTTCAGGAACTACTGAGGCAGCAGCTTCTCCTTGCTATTCCCTGGGATAGTTTCATACTACATAATCAAAGTTTATTGTCTTTGTATCAAAGCATGTTCTCTGCTTTCTCAATATCAAGCCCCTCTTCCCCTTACTATCTCTCTGATTCACTGCTCAGCAATCTGGCCTCCTTTGTTGGGACCTGGGTATATTTCTGGGAATTGATTTGCCTTAAAGCCAGGCTTGCAGAGGACATAATGGACTGGGGTACAACAATCGCGGAGGAGAGCCTGGTGGGGGCAACTTCAGAAGACTCACAGGAAAGCAGTATCCTGAAAGCAGAGCATTTCTATTATGAGAAAAAGTATAATCCCCGAATTGTAAAGTGAGTAAATTTTGGCTTTGAGACAATTTTATCTGCATCTAGACCTGGAGATCTTTCTTCATGGCCCCACTCAAGTGACACCAAGCAGATATGTTGATCAATTTAAAAAATGAATAATCCCATGAATCTGGGATGGGGCATACAGCAATATTCCTTAATCGTAGAGATTAGATATTCTGGAACAGAATTAGGAACACATGGCTAGACAATGTAAATATCCTCCAGTGTTCAATCAGAAGACTGAGAAGGCAAGAAGTAAGCTAGCTCACAAACTGGTTGAGAGCTGGAATTAGACATTCAGTTATTTAAGGTCTTTATTCACAGGGCTGGAAGTGGTTAAGGCAGAGCGCTGAGGTTAAACAAGAGAAGCATATCCAGAATGAGTCATTAAAAGCAGCCTACCCAAAAAGATTGCTTCCCAAGTTATAGAGAGAAGCTGTATATCAGGATGGCAAATGGAAAGTGGTCTGGATAAAACAGAGATGGGGTATACACCTGAGGTTGATTTTAATATGCTCATTTCACATACCAACCTGTATGAGCAGAGTCCATCTACAGCCTCTGCTTTAGGCTGGAGCAGGACAGGTTAGAAACTATGGAGTCAATGAACATGAAGTTAGTAGTGGGCTTTGGAAGTATTTTGATTATTATACCCAAAACACTGAAATGATCTAATTCTGCCCCGTTGATCAGCATACACACTACCACAGCCACCAGGAGTTTAATAAGGGAGCAGCCAAGGAGAAATCATAGTGTTGCTTTCTTTACCAGCTGCACCAGTTCCAATAACTCCAACCCAGTTCACAGCACAATTCAAAACTGAGCTAGAGTACGAGGGCCTAAATGCCCAGAACCATTCTCAATCTTAATCTAGATTTTTTTTTTTTTTTACCTTATTAGCCTTTGACTTGTTGCATGAAGAAAGACAGACCAAAGAGGAGACTCTACAGGGCTGATCAACAGAATAGACTCTGGTTCTCTGTACCTATGTAGTCACATGTGTGTAGATGACACATGCTGTGCTGCCCAGAACCCCTGTGGGGACTGAAGGACTTATTCTTCCCACTACTGAGGGTGGTACCAACCGGCATCCCTTAGCTGTCAGGCCTCTCCAGCTGATGAGGGCTGCTTGTTAACGATCATGACTCCTTCCCAGGGGAAGCCTGCTACCAATGTCCGGTTCTTATGAGAATACAAAGCTCCACCCTCTCATCCTAACTCAAGACAACTCTGAAGGGCTCTCAGCCTCAGAGTTCCTTATGGGGTTGACAAAGGCTTTTGTTGTGACAGTATCACAACCCAATGTCTTCCTCTGCTCAGGATAGATTCCTTTCTTTTCCTCTAAGTGTTAATCTCAACAGCACTTTTTTAATACAATTCTTGCATTCTAAATGATATTTCAGTGTCTACTTCCCAGATAACCCACCCTGCAACAAGGACAACAGGAATGGAAAAGCCAAAAATAAATGGAAAAAAAAAAGATAAGCTGCCCAGGCTTCTCTGAGAGGCCAAGCTTTGCACACAGCAGTTTAGCTCTCCACTTTAACTAGTGGGCTGCATCACCACGTAGAAATACTAGGAGTGGCCCAGATGTTCATGATACACCACACTTCCTGGGCCCACCTGAATCCAGGCCAGCCCTGATGAGGCCCAGGTCCAGAGCCAGTATCCCATATCAGGTACAAACCTCCAGCCACGTGCAATTGCCATGTAGAAGCATAGGGGAGCTAAATGTTCCCAGTAGCAACCCACGCCAGTGATGGAGGAGAACTGGGGGATGCATGGTCTAGCCTTTCCATCCTCTAGTGGGACGATTTCTGAGGCAAGTTCTACACCTCCCAGTAACAGAGCAGCAATCCAGCAGGACTGAGCTATTGTCCCCACATATTAGAGTGCTAGGACTGCCATAACAAAATACCATAGACTGGTCAGCTTCAACAACTGAAATTTTCTTTCTCACCATTCTGGAGGCTGAGAAGTCCAAGATCAAGGCGTCCACAGGCTTGGTTTCCTCTAAGGCCTCTTTCCTTGGCTTGTAGATGACCACCTTCTCGCTGTTTCCTCACATGCTCTTTCGTCTTTGGGACACACACTAACAACACATGTACACAGCTGTGTCCCAATATCCTCTGCTTATAAGGACACTAGACATACTAGATTTGAGCCCACCCATATGAACTCATTTTATCTTAATTACCTTTTCAAAGGTGCCAACTTCAATTACAGTCACATTCTGATATACTGGGAGTTAGAACTTCAACATATCAATTTGAGGGTGGGGGACACAATTCAGCCCGTAACACCCCAGTAACTAAATATACGCATTTCCCTTTTCCCTGTCTCACTTTTCCTCTCCCACGTTTCTTCTTCCATGGATCACCTCCCAAATAAACTAAGAAATTTCATCTTTGTCTCAGGTCAGAGGAACCCAATCAACTGCCTTAAACTCTGACCAACCAGAATTAGCAGTTCCTTGGGGAAGCTTGGAAAAGGTTGGACACAGACAGCTGTCACTTGGAAAACATATAAACCTCCTCTATAAACAGTATGTCATCAATGGAGCGTATCCCTTCAAATCTAATTTGACCTAAAGATGAGAAACAGAGACAACCAGATAAGGCAAAGGTACACACACAAATCCACTGGTCTGCCTCCACCCTGTGAGCAAAATTAAGTTGGAAGCAGAATGTAAAGACATGCAAATGCCTTAGCAAGAGCACACAGTGTGTGTATCTAGCAGCACAAGGCTGTGATGCTCCCCTGTGGGCAGAGCAAAGTGCCTGCAACAATACTGAGCACAGAACCAATATAGGCAATTTATGTGAATTTTCCCAAAAGAAAAAAAAGTAGCATTCATCACCTCTTGGGTCTAGAATATTTTTCTCTTTACCTTGAGTTCTTCTTATTTGAATTCTAGAATGACAGATATGTTTTCAGGCAAAATGCTACAGAATTTTTTCATCACCCTTTGTCCTGTCATGAATTTCTAGTTTCTTGATTTGAATTCTATAAGCTATTAGCCACATTACCTCTGGAAAGCTTACCTAAATTGATCCTTTAAGATAATCTACTAATCACTATGAATGACTTGTAGGTGCATATTCGTCAATGGAGATTGAAACAAACAAACCAGAAGCTAAACAATTGTAATAGTTGCATTCCATGATAAATGAACCTAACATGTTCCATGCTTGCAAAGGACTTAAATAAAAATAGCAATAATTTACTGAGCTTCCCCTCTGTATCAGTCTCTAAATAATTATCACATTTAATATCTCTAAAACCCTGAAACATGGATATTACTATTCTTCATGTTCTTAATATAAAGAAAGGGATTTGGAAAATATCCCTCAAATATAAGTGACACAAATGGGATTTGAACCCCAACCTGATTCTAAATCTTTTTACTTCTAGTGATTCTCAATCAGGACTGGTCATTAAAATTAACTGGAAAGCTTTTAACAGCTACAGGTGCTACCACACAAAAAAAAAATATTTTGAGATGGATCATGAAAGCTAAAAATAATCAAGCTTCTAAAAGAAAACACAGAAGATTACAATCATGACAATTGGATAGGCAGATTTCATAAACAATATTCAAAACATACTGACCAATAAAGAAAATACTAACATATTGGACTTCATTAAAATTAAGATCTTCTGCTCATCAAAGGCACTATGAAGAGAGTGAAGAGGTAAGCTACAAATTAGAAAAAGATATCTCCAATACATATACTCAGAAAAAAAGCTGGATACAGACAATAAGCATTTGAAAACCTTTCCATCTTTAGTATCACAGAAAAGAAAAATAAAGCTACCACACACCTACCTGAATATCTAAAATTGAAAAATCTAACAAATACCAAGGGGGTTGGTGGTACTATAGAAAAGCAAGGGCTCTCTCACATCGCTGGTGGGAGTGTTAAGTGCTAGAATAACCGTGAAAGACTCCTTTTCAGTATCTTGAAAGTTAAACAAGATTATACTCTAATGATGTAGCACTTATATTGCCACTTTTGGATACATACCCATCAGATTTAAGTGCTACGTCCATCAAAAACATATACAAGAATGCTCAGAGCAGATTTACTCATAATAACTAAAAACTGTAAATAACCCAACTGTACATAAGCAGTAGAATGGATATGATATATTCATGTAATGGAATACTACATAGCAATGTAAAGAAACAAACTACTGATATATTAAACAATGAATGAATCTCACAGATAAAACTGTTGAGTGAGGGAAGTCGGACACAAAAGAGTATTCATTATAAGTCCATTTACATGACGTTCAAAAACAGGTAAAATGATCTATGGTGAAAAAGATAAGTTATCCTTCAAGGTGGGGGGTTTACTGACTGAGAAGGATCACAAGTGAGTTTTCTGGGATCTGGAAATCTTGATTTTACCTTAATTTTAGCAGTGGTTGCATAGGTGTATGTATGTATATATTTACACATACCTACGTTTGTATATAAAGAATCATTGCTTTAACACTTAAAATTTACACACTTTACTGTATGTAAATTATATTGCAATCTTTTTTGTTGTTGTTGTTGTTTTGGTTTTGTTTTGGTTTTTTTTTTGCGGTACGCGGGCCTCTCACTGCTGCGGCCTCTCCCGCCGCGGAGCACAGGCTACAGACGCGCAGGCTCAGCGGCCATGGCTCTCAGGCCCAGCCACTCCATGGCATGTGGGATCTTCCCGGACCGGGGCACGAACCACGTCCCCTGCATCTGCAGGCGGACCCCCAACCACTGCGCCACCAGGGAAGCCCTATATTGCAATCTTTAAAAAATAATTATAGTTACTGGATCTTTTCTCTAGGCCTATAGAATCAGAAGTAGGGCTGAGGGAAAGTACATAAGTATATATACTTTCAAAAAGTTTCCCAGGTTATCCAGATTATTTTGATACATGTCTTTGTTTACAAATCACTTTATCCCTAGACTCGGGAAACACAAGCACTGTGTGAAGAGCCCTCACGGGTACAAGTTCTGGCTCTGCAAATAATGAGCTGAGTAACCTTGGATGATGTAGCCACGAAAAAAAGGGTATGGACTAGGTGAGCTCTCAGGTCCCTTCCCACAATAATGCTGTAAATCCTGTGACATAAATGCATACCCATTGGCCAACACACACAAATAAACCCACTACTAAAACCTAAGGGAAGCAGGCGAGTGAATAACATGACATAATTTCAATTAAGGCTGCCCCAAAGTTCTTTCATTCTAAATATATTTTATATACAATCTTAAGAAATTCAATCTTCTATATTATGTTTAGGCGCTGGTTGAATGGCAAATTTTCAAAAGATGGCAACCCATTAAGCTATTACCGTCATTAATATTTCACTATGGATGTGACAACAGATCATTTTCAATTTGATAATTACCTAAAATTTTACCCTGTAAGAACAGGATGTAGAATTAAAGGCATTTTGGTGTATAGTGGAAAGAACACAGAGCTGAGAAACAGGAATCTGCTTTCTACTCACACCTATACCATTAATTAACTGTATCTTTAAATAGATCCTTTCCTACCTCTAGACCACAGACTGTCTATCAGTAAAATGTGAGGAGTGGAATAGACCACCCCCAAGTGTCATGAAGACTGTATAATTCTACGACTCTTCTTAGTTCATGAAATGGGGAAGGTAATCCTGAGTGGAGGCTCTAGTGTCCTGTCACTTTGAGAGACAGTGAGCCCTGTAAACTAAGGACGGTGGCAGGAGACCAATGAACACTGAGACCAGGGTTTTGTAAAGGCCAGTTTGAGTCCTTAGGTGAGGGCAGGGGGCTATTATATTGCCTCTGTGTATGCGCTGCCCACAGTGTTTGCCTCTCATAGAATACTGGCTGTCTGGGGGGCAGTGGGAAGAGGGGAGAGGAATACCCTGGCTTTGTTCCTCAGGACAGTTCACCCAGGATGTGCTTTTAAACCACTATGAAAGTGCAGAGGGTAGACGCAGCTGACCAACCTCCAAGAGCACAGGTCCTGATGGGCAGCTCTCCTTATTCTCTAACCCTCACCCACCAGCTCTGTACATCCCCTCAAGAAGGCGCCCTGGGGCTGGGACCTGCAGGGAGAAGCCATTTCCCAGGGCTTGGGAAAAGGTTGTGGTACTAGATGTAAGCTTTTAGGCCTTCAGTGGCAAGACAACAACTCAAATGAGGGGACTCAAGTAGCCTCCTACAAGTAGTGATGGAGGGGCAAATTCCAGAAGGAGAACAGAGGAGGAGGTGTGGTTTATAGAAGCTCTCCCATGGGAGAAAGGGAAAATGAACTCAGTCACATGACAGCCATCCAACCATGACGCCATGAACTTCACAAGGGCTGAACACAATCATTCTGGTTTTCTAATGAGATTGGAGAGGACCACGTTTATAACAATGAGGCCCACTCCAAGTTAGGAGTGTTTGAACTTTGACTTCCTTACTCCAGGTAGACGATCTCAGGACGATGGCTGGAATGTCAGGCTTTGATAACTGAAAGAATTACAGAGAACACACTGTCTTTCGCCCTGTGCCTTTCAGTCTTAGGAAGTCAGCCACTACACCGTTTTTCAGGACCTCTTCCAAGAGTAAATACTGCTAGCCCAGGAGTCTCGGGGCCAGGAAATACGATTAGGTGGATCTGTGTTTCCTAGGAAATGAATTGAAACCTACAATTTCAAGTGGTCCAGGAAACAGCCACGCAGCTAAGAATGGGGACAGGTTGCTACTGATCTCAGCCAAATAGGGGACTCACCTAAAACTGTACGGAGGAAATCTCACTCTTCAGAAACCTGCTTCATCTCATCCTCATTTGCTTTTAAGTGGCTCCTTCCCGCACCTCCACTGCCCTTCCCCCATTTAAGTTCTGGGTCTCCCCCAACCCCCCTTAAAGAAATATTTAGCTTATACTTGTAATGAGCCCTGCCTGCACACTGACTGTGATTTAGGGTGAGTTATGTTTCCGTTACCTCTGTGTTATAGCATACTGGTGAGGGCAGCCATTATGTCATGTCAGAGATACAGGCGAGAGAAAATACAGACGCTCCCATTACAGGCAGTGATGGAGCAGTTTTAATACTATTGGGGGAAAATGGAACATAAATGCCTTTCCAGCTGCACCATTACTACGCATTAGCAACACCATGTGGCCAAAGTGAGGGGGAGGAGGCTGGAGGGAGGAAGGGGTTACAGGTGACCCTGGAGTTTGTTCCCTGCATTTAGGAAGAGGCAAAAAGTCCTATTAAAACCTTAGAAATGGGCTTCCCTGGTGGCGCAGTGGTTGAGAATCCGCCTGCCGATGCAGGGGACACGGGTTCGTACCCTGGTCCGGGAAGATCCCACGTGCCGCGGAGCGGCTGGGCCCGTGAGCCGTGGCCGCTGAGCCTGCGCGTCCGGAGCCTGCGCTCCGCAATGGGAGAGGCCACAACAGTGAGAGGCCCGCGTACCACAAAAAAAAAAAAAAAAACCTTAGAAATACGTGGGTTTTTTTTTTTTCCTGTGAATAACAATCTCACCAGAGATATAAAACACTAACTTTTCAATAATAAAAAAAATCGAATTTCTGCTGAGTTTTCCCGTTTCATGTGAGAAGGATAACTTGCCTGTGCACTCTCTCTCCCTCCTGGTCTCCCTCGCTCATTTTCTCAGCCTCTTTATTTTCTTGACACAAATAGCCATCATTGCTCAGAGAATGTGCGGGATTAGGCTGCTTTGTAATTCAAACCTTTTATTCAGGTTACCCTTATGTACTAAAGAGGAAAATATACATTGACTAAATGGCCTTGTTATGGATGTTTCCAATTGTGAGTGGAAGGGTAGCCCCCTCCTCCAACACACACAAACCTTTCCAAACCAGGACTCTGTTCATCACTTACAATGGAATTTAGCTAATGCTAATTTCCACCTTTTACGTTTCTCAAATAGCAGGGAAAAGCATCTATAGATATTTTTCTTGGCATGACTGGTTCCTTTAAAAAGAGGAAGCGACCAAAATGAGCAGCCACAGCCTGATGATGATCTGTGCTTTGCCGATTGGTGGTTTGCAGGTGTGGAGCTCAATGAAATACAGAAAGAAAGATGAGGATGTAGTTGGCATTGGTGGGCTGGTGCTTCCAACAGCTGTTTAACTTTGTTCAGTTAGAACAAATATAGTCAGTCAGAAGTGCCCCTAATTTAACCAAAGACAAATGGGTTCAGTAACTAAAATAAATAGTATATATGGTTGGTCTAACTTTCCTCTAATCAAAATGAGAGTGTAACCTAAAATAGAAAGAACATGACACATAGCAACATGCACAGAAAATACATTGGGAAATACAGAGAATTTTAAACTAGCTGGGGTTGGGGAAGAGACATGCTAAAGAAAGATAATTATGTATGTGTGTTTAATGATCTTTTTCTCCTTGTAGATGTAATTAGAACTTGCTGGAGAAAATTTGAAAATTTCATGTAAATATAAAAAAGCAGCTCAGTTATTATTTCAATTATTTTAATCATTTTTTTATGATTCTATCTAATGTTTTGACAAAATCATGCATTCATTAATTCACTAAACAATTATCATGAGCATCTTCTATGCAATGAGCAACGGTTTGCTAAATATGAAGACATCTGGTGAACGAAATAGGCGTGGTGAATACTCTCCTGGAATTTACATCCTGTTGGCAGTGTTACAAACAGGACAAGTGGCCCAAAATGGAGTCACTAAGCCCCAAGTCATCAAACTGAGGCTTAACTTAATTACAGTTTCAGCTCTCCCAGAAATGGAATCTTAAATCAATCAGTCAGGGATCACCTGATCAGTACTAGTTAGGTTTTCTGCCTGAGAGATCCCTGCCATCCCCTAAAGGAAAGTCACTTTACAATAACCAACCCACTTTTTTGCTTGTTCCCACTCCCTCGTGCCTATAAAAGTCTCAGGAGTTTTGTACAACTCCTCAGAGCTCCTTTCTGTCTGCTAGATTGGATGCTGCCCAATTCGAATTGATCTTTGTTCAAATAAACTTTTCAAATTTTTAATATGCTTCAGTCTATCTTTTAACAGCAGAAACAGACAATAAACAAATCAACTACCTTCAGTTTGTGATGCACTGGAGAAAGCAACTTGTGTCAGAGCACAATAGAGAAACAACTTTAGAAAGTCTTCAGAGAAATCAGGATTATATTGTACTGTGATTTTGCATCCTGTCTTTCACTTAGAGTACTGGGAAGGCTCTTACGTCACTAAATACTCTCCGAAAACATTTTTAATGGCTGGTGGGGGGTAGTCTGTCTTTTAAACAAACTTTAATTTATCTACTGATTTTTTTCTTTGTTTTCTTTTCCTTGGCTTATGCTGAGAATAAGTTTTTTTGAACATTTTTAAATAGTCGCCTATGTTTTCTTCTGTTTATATTGTTGTTAGATGTGTTATATTTAACATTTTAAATTCATCTGAAATTTTTTTAATGCAAATTATAGAAAAAATAAATTATATTTATGTTTTCCACATGAACATAAAGTTGAATAACAAGTCCTAAATCATACATAGCTTCTTCATTATCTTATGATGGACTATTTGTCCCATATCAAGTATTTAAATATATTAAGAGTTTATTCCAGGATTACAAATTCTGTTGATCTGTCTGTAGATATCTACATCAAAGGGTTTAAAATTCCTTTAGCTGTATAATCAATTTTAAGGTCCAGTAGGACAAATCCCCTTCTTCATTTTTCAATTTTTCTCACCTCTGTTCCTACCACTTTGATTTCTGGATGAATTTTAGAATTATTCTCTCAAGACTACCTACAAAAAAGAAACATTAATAGGTAGAGTTAATCCTCATTACTCACAAATTCCATATTTGCAAATTTACCTATTCACTAAAACTTATTTGTAACCCCCAAATCAATTTTCAGGGCAATTTCATGGTTATTTACAGATATGAGGGGAGCAGCAAATTCAGAATTCTCTGAATCACTGTTCACAGCAACTCTATAGTATCTAACTACCATAAATAATGACAATCAACTGTATTTTTATAGCTATTGCTTTAAATCAATGTATTGAGAAGGATTCACTTCTTTAAATACCTCTTACCTAGAAATGTAATATGTTTCAAAATATTTCTTGAGCCCCTACTCATTATGCCCATTCCCAGGCATTGTATTTTTCTTAATTGCTATTGTGAACAAAATTATTTTTGTCTTATATTTTCTAATGAACTATTCCTGGTTTATAGAGCTACTGGATTTCATAAAATTATTTTGTGTCTGTTCATCTTACAAAACTCTTATTAATTATCATAATTTGAAGTTGACAGTTTTTCCTCAAAATAAAATACTATGCAAAAAATATTAATTATAATTCCTATTCCAATAGTTTTGTCTCTTATTCCTGGTTTTTCATCTTGTTTTACTGGAAAGAACTTATAGAGCAGGCAACTTTCTCTTGTTCTTGATTAAAATGGGACTATTTCTACTACTGTTCATTCAAGTATAAAGTTGGATCTTGTTTAAATGCTAAGGAATGTTTTCTAAGAGTTGTGAAGGAATGGGTGTTGAAGTAATCAGGAGCCGACTGAATATTTCTTGAGATAATCATTTTTCCCTTTTGGTCTACATCTAATTAACTGATCTCTTAATATTAATTCAAAATTACATTCTAAATATAAATATTACATTGTATTTATGGGTTATGTTTAAGGTACATTTAGATTCAATTTACTCATAGGTTTTTTTAGGCTTTGCCTCTCTGTATAAATGAGATTGTATTTTAAAATAAAAATACAGGTTTAGGTGTTTTTTTGTTTTGTTTTGTTTTTTATGCTATCACTGTCAGGTTTTGCTATCTAAATCTGATAATTCTATTACATGAAATCAGTAACTTTGTATCTTTTTTGAAAATTCTATTCTGTAAATCTTTTTTAAAAATGGACATACATATAAACAGTAAGAGCTACAATTTTTAAAATTTATTTTTATGAAACATTTTCAATTTTCCTAATTTTTAATGTGTCCAGGCTTTATCCTAGGCAATTGTGGTAATATTTTTTGGATAATATTTTTTGGAAAATTACTTCATTTATATTCTCACATATATTAGCATTGTTCTGTGGTCTGAATATGTACCTCCCAAATCTCTCTCTCCCATGAGAGCAGAGCTCTCATGAATGGAATTAATGTCTCTATAACAGGGACTCCAGAGGGATCCCTCACTCTTCCACCACATGAGGCCACAATGAGAAGTTGGCAGTCTGCACCCAGAAAGGGGTTTTCAGCAGAACCCACCCATTGTGGCACCCTGATCTTGGACTTCCAGCCTCCAGAAGTGTAAGCAATCAATTTCTGTTGTATATAAGTCACCATGTCTGTGGCATTTTGTTACAGTAGCCTGAATGGACTAAAACACATTGTATTACAAATAGTATTATTTGCTAATTTAAATTTTTTCCTGTCTTTTTAAAACTCCTTTCTCATGTAAGTTTGTGTTTTACTTTACTTTTGTTATATTATTATAAGTTACATTTGCCATAGCATGTCTATTCTTTTTTTATTTGTTTGTGTTTAAAATGACCACATTTATTTAGGGAGAAGAGTCTTGAGAATTCGTTTGAGGATGGTTGAGGACACGCTTTAATAAAGGAGCAGGCGTGAGAGGGAAGATAGAAGTCCAAGATCAGGCACAGCCCAGTTAAGGGGATGAAGACAGAACACTGCGACGGGGAGGCAGCACACTTGCTTCTCAGGAGGCACAGGGGCAAGAGATGAAGAACTGCATGCATGGTTATAAAATGCAGTCAGGAGTGGGCATCTGTAATGGTGATAAATGGTGTGCCACTTTAAAATTTGCAGTAAGATGTGGAAGGACCAACATTATGCAGTTTTTAAATTGCTCTAGGAGGAATTCATGAAAAGGCTTAGAGATCCAGGCGGGAAGGCTTTCCAGGAGTAAAAGATCCAGGCAGGAAGGCTTTCTAGTCAACTCCTGGCCAACAGAATGAGTACAAAAGAAACAGATAAAAGATTCCACAGTTCTAATGAAAATACACTGCTTATCCAAAAAGGAGATATTCATCTGACAAGTATGAAAGTACTTATGGGGATATCTGGACAGCATATTTGGAAGTGTACTTGTTCCCCACATCCCCCAAATCCAGGACATTCTTCTTTGGGTTTCTAAAGTATGAAAAGTCAGTGCTAAGCAGCTCCGCAGACAGAACTTTGAGAAGTTCTGTCCAATACAACCAGCATCCTAAACATGTGGGACATGGAAGAGAGGAAAAATAAAAATGTGCCCCAAAGTTTAACATAACAATGAAGAAAATTGGGAAAGGCTGAAAAGTTTAATGGAGACAAAATGAAGAAATTTTCTGTTTTAGAGGTTTGGGGAATCTGCATGTAATTCCACAGTTAGCTGCCCAGAAGAGGTTAGCAAGCACCAGCAGGACTGGAGGGAGGCATGAAATTGAGAATTAGAAAACAAAATAATAATGGTTATAATAATAATACCCCCTATTCTATGGCTATCATTTTTTGAGCGATATTATTATGTTACAGATGAAGTGCTGTTTTACATGCCTTATCTGGTGACATCTTCCCAATGATATTAGAAGGTAGATTTTACTAACTACACTTTAGAAAAGGAAACTGAGGCTTGATGAGTTCAAATAACTTGTTCTAGTCCATAGAGACAATGACTGCAAGAAGCGGTATCCCAAGCTAAAACCCAAGGCTTTTAGCTCCATATTCTGAGTTCTTAATCACCATGTTGTATAGAGTCATTCATATCAGGCAATAATTTAGACCAGGAAAGAGGAAAGAGACAAACTATCTTAGGAAGATAAAAGATAGTAGGACTGAGATCTCAAACAGCTTTTACGAGCAGAAAAGAAAGAAGAGCTGCCAAGTAATCCCTATACAGCTACAAATGAATGAAACACAGAGAAGACTAAGAAATTAAGTCTTTTCAGCTGTATTGTTGTAATAGAGTGACCCTCAGTATTCGTGCTGTCAGCTTAAAAATAAAAATGATTATGTTTATATACATTTATATAATCATATGACATATAAAAATAATAAAAGAATAGACTCATTCATACATTCATCTATTGAGCAAGTATCCATCAAGCTTTTACCACTGGCTAGAGCCATTTCCAGAAGTTGAGATTTTAATAGCAACTATGAAGAGATATGTTACCCTCATGGAGTTTACACAATAGTGGAAGAACAGACATCAATAACCACACAAATAAATGTATGATTACAAGTTGTCTTAAATGTAATGAAAGAGCAGGATGCTCCTTTTAAAAGGGGCCCAGGACTTAGTCTGGCAGGTCAGAGAAGTCTCTCCAGAGGAAGTGTCATTTGTGCCAAGAGTAGGAATGACTAGGGGAAATAAAAAGGAAGGATGTTCTAAGCAGCGGACCACCGTGTAGACATCCCGAGGCAGGGGAAGCACGGCAGGTTTAGGAGTAAAAAGAGGCTGGTGCCCAGAGTGAAGGGGAAAGCAGACGGGGCTGGACAGTAGTTCAACGGGGCCTCGTAGGCTGTGTGAAGGAATTTGCCTGTTGTTCTAAAAGCAATGGGAGAGGTGATTGGAGGTGAGCTGACTGGAAAGTTTTCATCAGAACAATGTGTTTGGATTGAGTATTAAAAAGATCTGTGCTGCTTCAGCCTGGAGACAGGATAGGAGGGCCTGAGTGGGTGTCAGAGTCCCGGGAATGTGTGCTGTGGAGCACAGGTGAGACGGCAGCTGTTGGACCAGAGGGATGGCTGTGCTGGCGGAAAGGAGGGAAACGACAGATTGCAGACACTGAGAAGGGAAAGTCAGCAGAGCTTGGTGACAGTTTAGCTAAAAGGGTGAGGTGGAAAAGAAAAGGAGACATCAAAGGGTAGTTTCATGGTTTGTAAAATTGGATCAGTGATGATACCATTCATCAAGAATATTTTATTAAATACTTACTATGGGCTAAGGACCCTACTCAGTTTTTGTGTTGTCGTTGTTTTATTTCAGGTGTGCAGAACAGTACTGATTCCATATATTATGATGTTAGGTGCATTTTACCATTTAAACTTCACCATCCCATACCACCACCACCCCCAAAAATTGCTGTAAGGTAGGCAATATTATTATCCATGTTTTGTAGATGAGGAACTAAAATTGAAAGGGAAAGTAACTTGCTCAAAGCCACACAGCTGTGGACTGTAGAGGTTTGTCTCACTCCAGAAAACACGATTATACTCTATACCTGCATATGATTAAATGCCAGCTGATTGGTCCAGGTCTAACCTGCAATAAAGATGTCGAGGAGAAAGGGATGAGTAGGGATAGTGCGGTCTTGTAGGAGATGAGAGTGGGATAGATTTGGCTACAAGGAAGCAGACTGAAAATTACAGATCAGAAATAAGTAAATAAATAGATATTTGGAATAAAACACAATATTCTTATTTCTTACTCATATTAACTTGTAGTCAACTTTTACAGTAATTTTGGAAATTTTTACATAGTTTTTAATAACCATATCAGAATTCAGGCTTTGCATGATTTACTACTTTCCTAAAGTCTCACTTGAAAGAATCTCTTGATATCAAAATATAGATGTTTTGTGACACATGGAGGAAAAAAAAATAAACCGAGAACAGATTCTAATGCTTCCAGCAGATATTTTTCAATGTCTGTTTCACTTAAAAAGCATGTCTGTATATTCATGTATTTATTTTCCCCCAGATATTCCTCTCACTGGTGGCAACCAGAGCCTGTATTCCCAAGAGTCATCCCCAGGATAAAACAGCTGAAAGCCTGCTTATCGCTTTCACAATTACCCAACAATTAAGGAGAGATTTAGGGTCTTTTCCCTTGTTTTCCCCTTCTCTTATGAGGAAATCAAGCCCCGCCAGTGCTGGTTCACTTCTCCCTCGTCTCAGGCAGGACACAGCAAAGCAATACATTTTCATCAAGGCTCAAGCTTGATCATGCTCTAGAGAATTGAGGTTTAATGTAATTTATGGGGAGCCACTTCCAAAGGAGATCATGGAACCTCCAGTTTAATTGGCGTGATCTGGAAGGCTTGGCATCTGTCAACGAGCAAGGAGAGGGTGCTGCATGAATAGAAATAGAAATCAGCCTGCACACCTTCCTTGTTCTATATACTCTTCCTCGGAAGCTCCCAGCTGTGGTATTTCTTACTGATTTTCTGCTCCTCTTACTCTCTTTTTTAATCTTTACCTAATTCTCTCCTATTGTTTATCAAATACATGTATGTGGGGAGGTGTAACTCCTTCCTTGGAGTGGGAGCCATCCCCTTGTCCACCTGTGCCTTCCCATCCTGTTCCACAAATGCCCCAATGCAACAGATGGGAAGGAGTTTGGTGACATGGTGCTGCTACCCTCACCAACTGAAAAGCAGCTCTAATTATGTCTGTAATATTAATTAATTCAACAAATATTTATTGAATATTTACCATATGCCAGACACAGTTCTAGACATTGAAGATACAGCAGTCAATAAAGCAGATTATATTCCAGTGAGGGAGTAAACAGAAGCAAAATTAAAAATTAAAATATATAGTATGTGCTTTGGCGATAAGCACTATATCTCAAAATGAAGCAGGTAAGAGGGTAGGGAATAATGGGAAAGGAAAGTCAATTTTAAATACCATGGTTGGGAACGTTTCAGTGAGAAGGTATCATTTAAGCAAAGATCTCAAGCGGGTAAGGGAATGAGTTGAGGCTATGTAAGGGAAGGTTGCATTAAGCTGCCTCAGGACCTTTGCATGAGCTATTCCCTCTGCCTGGGATGTTATACTCACAATTTCTTTGTTATTCCTCCCACAAAAGGTGGATCTTAATCTTTCTCCCTTGAATGTGGAATCGGCTTAGGGACTCACTTCTGTCAAATAAAACATGGATGAAGCAATGGGAGATGGATTCTGAGATTAAGATATTAAAAGATGGCCATTCCCATCTTAGGGGCACTTTCTCACTTTCCTGTACACCCTTTCTCTTCTCTCTCTTCCTCTCTCTCTCTCACTACTTACTTTGAGGAAAGCTGTTTCAGGAGAAACAAGAGAGACCAATGTGGGGCAGAACTGAAGGTCAGGTCCCTACCAGCAGCCACATGAGTGAGCTCATCACTCAGAGGCCCTTCCAAGACAGGCAGACAGCCTGGCTGCAAGGCTGGTAGAGATGCTGAGCCAGATCCATGCAGCCAAGTTTTTCCCCAGATCCCTGACCTTCAGAAAACATGTGAGATAATACGTGTGTTCTTTTAAGCTGCTAAATTTTGGAGTAATTTGTTACTCAGCAAAAGTTAACTAATACAAGATATGTTCATGGACAGAATGAAGGTGGAAGAAGACAGAACATTAACTTGAGAGAGTAGCAGAGGTGATATGTTTATTTTTTTAAATATGGGGGACTTTAGCCTAGTTATTAATTCATCTCATTTGTAAAAGTAACAAATATGTATGAAGGCCCCCAAATATGTCAGGCATTCTTGCATCAGTTATGCAGGTGAATTTTTAAGTCTTTTGGAGCTCTCCATAAGCCAAACTCCGCATCCCCACTGCTTTGAAGTGTCTTATGTTACCCCAGAAACTGGAAGTGGTACAGGCAGAGACAACATTTGTGTTATAGATTTGCCTTTCTGAACTGTCAACTAAAAAAATATACAGAATGTGAGAGTTGTGAGTGAAGTTTTATTTGGGGCAAAATAAGGACTATAGACCAGGAGACAGCATCTCAGACAGCTCTGAGGTACCCATTCCAGAGAGGTAGTGGGGAAGGTCAGTGTTACATATGATTTTAGTGAAGGGGCTACGAGCAGTCAAGCACACATTTTGGCAGAGGCTTGCTGCTAGTCACGAGGAGCAGGTGTCACTGTTAATGATTTTAGTCTTTTTCTAGATATGAAAAGATGCAAGAATTTGGGTTCATAATATCTTCTCCTGAAAATATCTAACTCTCTGAAGGCCAGTTCTGCCAGTTTTTCCCAGAGCACAGAGTGCCTCATTCCTGATCTCCACCCTGAACTTCTTTTAGGGGATGTTGAAGGTCAGTGGCTGCAGTGGCTAATGACTTCATCCTTGTAGAGGTAGATGGTAAGTGCCAATTTTTAGTTGGCAGAACCAAATTGAGTCTCTCTCTTTTGCCCAAATTCAAAGAATTCTACCAAATTTCCTACCCCTTGAAGAATAACAGTTGGTAATAAAAAGTGAAAACTACCCTTGAATATTCTGCAAAGTTGTCTCCTTTACCTAAGAAAATATCCAGATCACAACACAGATATCACTTGCAAAGTTCCTTCTTCCTCTTTTTTCATATTAATAATGTCTTTTCATAAAATGATATGTACATCTTTTAAAGAAGTTAAGCAAAGTGCAGATAAGAAAATTTAAGAATCGCCCATATCATATCATCTAGTAATAACCATCTTTAATATTAGGTAAGCATTATTCCAGATACAGATAGAAGAGTAGATGCGTGAGAGATGGATAGTTAGATCAATAAAGGCAGAAATAATTCCAAAAAATGGCATCACATTAAAACATGCTACTTTTTACTTTGTATTTTAAAATGAAACTAAAGAAAATATATAAGTAAAACTGAAGGAATTGTGAAATTTGCATAAATATCTAATATTTATGATAAGATATATTTTTCCAAAAGATAAAGCCAGATTTCAGAAAGAAATAAGAGGAGAAATATTAAGAAGGTAGAGTCATTATGGTTCTTCTGGACTAAATGTGTCAAATTTAGTCAATATTGACTGATTGTTTGTTCTGAAAAATGAGAAAATTAGCATTCCCACCCACCTCCACTGCCCCTTCTCCAGATTTTTATTATGCTATTTTAATAATATCAAGTTGCACATCATTTGCCTTCTGTTCTGAAATATATTACCAGCTTCCTCTTAGTTCTGTTAACGCAAACTCAGTATTTACATCAATACTTTTACCACAGCACTTCCATTCTGAGCTCTTTAAAAAATTTATATTTCAATTCTCTGTATTTAATCAAGTACTTTAAAAAAATGATATAGTCCCTGAGTTCTTGCAGGTTTAGGATGTCTACCTACTCCTTCCATACCCAAACGGCACTTTGAATGGTTTAAAATGTACAGATCACACTTCCCCCTCAGAATCTGATAGATATTCTTCTTTATTTTTCTTCTTTTTTTCCTTCCTTCCTTCTTTTTTTTAAAAAAAATACTTATTTATCTATTTTATTTTTGACTGCATTGGGTCTTCATTGCTGTACATGGGCTTTCTCTAGTTGTGGCGAGCGGGGGCTACTCTTCGGCGCAGTAGGTGGGCCTCTCATTGCGGTGGCTTCTCTTGTTGTGGAGCACGGGCTCTAGCCATGTGGGCTCCAGTAGTTGCAGCACGCGGGCTCTAGAGCGTAGGCTCAGTAGCTGTGTGCACAGGCTTAGTTGCTCTGTGGCATGTGGGATCTTCCCAGACCAGGGATCGAACCCGTGTCCCCTGAATTGGCAGGAGGATTCTTAACAACTGTGCCACCAGGGAAGTCCCCCTTCCTTCCTTTCGTCTTCTTTTAGATAACTTGCTTTTTTCTTTTCAAGTCTTGATGCCAAAGAAGATTTTCTTTATCACCAACAAAGATCTATTAGAATTGATGGACACTATGTTAAAACAAATATAAATTATAGACAGAGCTTCCCATGTTAAGCATGAGCAAAATGAAAATATTTTTGCATGGACACTATCCAAATATATCATAGTAATAAAAGTGAAAGAAGTGGATGGAAAAGACAGATAAAGAACCCAACGTGGAAGACAGCATGACTCATAGAATAAGTGGTGAAGTTAGCCACATCTACAGAATAGTTTTTTGTTATTCTTTCCCATGATCTGTCATTTGGGGCAGTTTTCCTACATTTCAGTTGCAGAACCCTAAAACCAGGACATGATTTTTTTTTTTCATTTTTTTCCTTCCTTCCTTTATTTATTTTTTAAACATCTTTATTGGAGTATAACAGTTTTACAATAGTGTGTTAGTTTTTCCTTTACAACAAAGTGAATCAGTTATACATATACATATGTTCCCATATCTCTTCCCTCTTGCGTCACCCTCTCTCCCACCCTCACTATCCCACCCCTCTAGGTGGTCACAAAGCACAGAGGTGATCTCCCTGTGCTATGTGGCTGCTTCCCACTAGCTATCTAATTTACACTTGGTAGTGTATATATGTCCCTGCCACTCTCTCACTTCGTCACAGCTTACCATTCCCCCTCCCCATATCCTCAAGTCCATGCTCTAGTAGGTCTGTATTTTATTCCTGTCCTACCATTAATCTCTTCATGACATTTTTTTTTTCTTAGATTCCATCTATATGTGTTAGCATACGGTATTTGTTTTTCTCCTTCTGACTTACTTCACTCTGTATGACAGACTCCAGGTCTATCCACCTCATTACAAATAACTCAGTTTCATTTCTTTTTATGGCTGAGTAATATTCCATTGTATATATGTGCCACATCTTCTTTATCCATTCATCTGTCAATGGACACTTAGGTTGCTTCCACATCCTGGCTATCATAAATAGAGCTGCAATGAACATTTTGGTACATGACTCTTTTTGAATTATGGTTTTCTCAGGGTATATGCCTAGTAGTGGGATTGCGGGGTCGTATGGTAGTTCTATTTGTAGTTTTTTAAGGAACCTCCATACTGTTCTCCATAGTGGCTGTATCAATTTACATTCCCACCAGCAGTGCAAGAATGTTCCCTTTTCTCCACACCCTCTCCAGCATTTATTGTTTCTAGAGTTTTAGATGATGGCCAATCTGACTGGTATGAGATGATATCTCATTGTAGTTTCGATTTGCATTTCTCTAATGATTAATGATGTTGAGCATTCTTTCATGTGTTTGTTGGCAATCTGTATATCTTCTTTGGAGAAATGTCTATTTAGTTCTTCTGCCCATTTATGCAATGGGTTGTTTGTTTTTTTGTTATTGAGCTGCCTGAGTTGCTTATAAATTTGGGAGATTAATCCTTTGTCAGTTGCTTCATTTGCAAATATTTTCTCCCATTCTGAGGGTTGTCTTTTGGTCTTATTTATGGTATCCTTTGCTGTGCAAAAGCTTATAAGTTTCATTAGGTCCCATTTGTTTATTTTTGTTTTTATTTCCATTTCTCTAGGAGATGGGTCAGAAAGGATCTTGCTGTGATTTATATCATAGAGTGTTCTGCCTGTTTTCCTCTAAGAGTTTGATAGTGTCTGGCCTTACATTTAGGTCTTTAACCCATTTTGAGTTTATTTTTGTGTGTGGTGTTAGGGAGTGTTCTAATTTCATATTTTTACATGTAGCTGTCCAGTTTTCCCAGCACCACTTATTGAAGAGGCTGCCTTTTCTCCACTGTATATCCTTCCCTCCTTTATCAAAGATAAGGTGACCATATGTGTGTGGGTTTATCTCTGGGCTTTCTATCCTGTTCCATTGATCTATATATTTCTGTTTTGGTGCCATTACCATACTGTCTTGATTACTGTAGCCTTGTAGTAGAGTCTGAAGTCAGGGAGCCTGATTCCTCCAGCTCCATTTTTCCTTCTCAAGATTGCTTTGGCTATTCGGGGTCTTTTGTGTTTCCATACAAATTGTGAAATGTTTTGTTCTAGTTCTGTAAAAAATGCCAGTGGTAATTTGATAGGGATAGCATTGAATCTGTAGATTGCTTTGGGTAGTAGAGTCATTTTCACAATGTTGATTCTTCCAATCCAAGAACATGGTATATTTCTCCACCTATTTGTGTCATCTTTAATTTCTTTCATCAGTGTCTTATAGTTTTCTGCATACAAGTCTTTTGTCTCCTTAGGTTTATTCCTAGATATTTTATTCTTTTTGTTGCAGTGGTAAATGGGAGTGTTTTCTTAATTTCACTCTCAGATTTTTCATCATTAGTGTATAAGAATGCCAGAGATTTCTTTGCATTAATTTTGTATCCTGCTACTTTACCAAATTCATTGATTAGCTCTAGTAGTTTTCTGGTAGCATCCTTAGGATTCTCTATGTATAGTATCATGTCATCTGCAAACAGTGACAGCTTTACATCTTCTTTTCCTATTTGGATTCCTTTTATTTCTTTTTCTTCTCTGATTGCTGTGGCTAGAACTTCTAAAACTGTGTTGAATAATAATGGTGAGAGTGGGCAACCTTGTCTTGTTCCTGATCTTAGTGTAAATGGTTTCAGTTTTTCACCATTGAGAAAGATGCTGGCTGTGGGTTTGTCATATATGGCCTTTATTATGTTGAGGAAAGTCCCCTCTATGCTTACTTTCTGCAGGGTCTTTATCATAAATGGGTGTTGAATTTTGTCAAAAGCTTTCTCTTCATCTATTGAGATGATCATATGGTTTTTCCCCTTCAGTTTGTTGATATGGTGTATCACGTTGATTGATTTGCGTATATTGAAGAATCCTTGCATTCCTGGAATAAACCCCACTTGATCATGGTGTATGATCCTTTTAATGTGCTGTTGGATTCTGTTTGCTAGTATTTTGTTGAGGAGTTTTGCATCTATGTTCATCAGTGATAGATACTGGCCTGTAGTTTTCTTTCTTTGTGACGTCTTTGTCTGGTTTTGGTTTCAGGGTGATGGTGGCCTCATAGAATGAGTTTGGGCGTGTTCCTCCCTCTGCTATCTTTTGGAAGCGTTTGAGAAGGATAGGTGTTAGCTCTTCTCTAAATGTTTGATAGAATTCGCCTGTGTAGGCATCTGGTCCTGGGCTTTTGTTTGTTGGAAGATTTTTTTTTTTTTTTTTTTTTTTTGCGGTATGCGGGCCTCTCACTGTTGTGGCCTCTCCCGCTGCGGAGCACAGGCTCCGGACGCACAGGCCCAGCGGCCATGGCTCACGGGCTTAGTTGCTCCGCGGCATGTGGGATCCTCCCGGACCAGGGCACGAACCCGTGTCTCCTGCATCGGCAGGCGGATTCTCAACCACTGCGCCACCAGGGAAGCCCTGTTGGAAGATTTTTAATCACAGTTTCAATTTCAGTGCTTGTGATTGGTCTGTTCATATTTTCTATTTCTTCCTGGTTCAGTCTCAGCAGGTTGTGCATTTCTAAGAATTTGTCCATTTATTCCAGGTTGCAGGATATGATTTTTAAAATGCCAAATATAAGTCTAATCATTTTTCCACTGTGTTCGTAGAAGTTGTGGAATTTGGTGAAAATACAGCTGTCCCCATGCCTTCCTGGCCTCCCATAGCCAGAGATGAGAGCTGCCTTCATTCCAGTCACCAGCCCTGAGGGACTTCACGATCTCACCCCCCAAAAGCATATATACCAAGCACCTGGAGGCCCTGGCTCACTTTGCTAGAAAAGAGACAGACCATCCTCATGCAGAAAGGGCCACAACCAGGCCAGACTTCTTCAGAAGCACAGTGAACACAGTGAGTGAATTGATAGCCTGGACAAAGCCCTCCACTCTGGTGACCCTGCTGCTAAAGCCTATACTCCTGGTGCAGGGATAACAGCCAGCTAGTCCTAGTGGTATATCATCTGCACTACAGCCAGAATCTGTTATGACTGGCCAATGCCCATACTATCCTAATTATTAAGTAATTATTATACTTTTGAAGAGCCTCTTGTATTAATTTTTCTATTGCTCTGTAACAAATTACCACAAACTTAACATCTTAAAACAATATCCATTTATTAACTGTACTAGTTCTATAAATAAGAAGTTCAGGTGGGCTCAAATGAGTTCACTGCTCAGTCTCACAAGGTTTAAATCAAAGTGTCAGTCAGGCTGGGCTCTCATCTGAAGCTCTGGGTTCTCTTCCAAGCTCATTTGGCTCATTGGCAAAATTCAGTTCCTTGGGGTACAGGACTGTGGTTCCCATTTTCTTGCCAGCTGTCTGACAGGGGTTGTCCCCAACTCCCAGAGGCCACCTCCTGATCCTAGCCACTTGACCCTCTCAAAACATGACAGCTTACTTCCTTAAAGACAGCAGGAGGAGCTCTAGTAGGAATATATTTCTATCTCTATCTCTAGTAGAACGACTATAGAAAAGTTCTGTACAGTCTTATATGAGGTAATATAATCATAGGGGTGACTATTCTATCACATTCAGAGATCTACATTCAAGAGGAGATGAATATACAAGGTAATACAACAGTGAGATGGAATCTTAGAGGACATCTCAGAATTCTGCCTACCATGCTCTCTACTGTATTCCTTGCTTTGATTCCTTATTTGCCTAGACTTGTAGGTGTGTTCGAACCACTCATGTTTAGCTGGACTCCTGTGTCTGATCCTTTCCTAGTCAGCTCTGCTCTGTAGGCTGGCCCCTCACAAGCATGAGTGTAACATTTACTTGACACATATTTTGAGGAAACAAAATTGTGTCTAAAAACAATATAGAACATTTTGGGGAAAGACAAAAGAAAATGAGCTGATACACAAAAATGAATACCAAGTCTCACTCACTATGACAGCTATAATTTTAAAAGAAAGAAAGAAAATAATAATAAGTGTTGCTGAGGATGTGGAGAAACTGGAACACTTGGACATTGCTAGTAAGAATGTAAAATGGTTCAGCCACTGTGGAAAACAGCTAGGCAGTTCCTCAAAAAGTTGAACATAGACACCATGTGACTCAGCAATTCTATCCCTAGGTATATATTCAAAAGAATGGAAAACTGATACTCAAACAAATACATGTATACCCATGTAGAGCAGCACTGTTCACACAAACCAAAAGACAGAAACACCCCAAATATTCATCAGCTGATGAATGGATAACAAATAGCGGTATTACATGCAACAGGATACTATACAGCCACAAAAAATAAGGAAGAACTGATAAATGCTACAACATGGATGAACTTTAAAAACATTATGTTAAATGAAAGAAGCCAGTCACCAAAGGCTGAATATTGTACTGTATTATTTCATTTATATGAAATATCCAGAAAAGGAAGATCCATAGAAATAGAAAGCAGATTGGTGGTTTCCAGAGGCTGAATGGAGGGGGTTTGGGGAAGCAACTGCTTAATGGATACAGGATTCTCTTTTTGAATGATGAAAATATTTTAGAACTAGATAGATGTAGCGGTTGCACAAGATTCTGAATGTACTGTCACTGAATCGTTCACTTTAAAATGGTTAATTTTATGTTATATGAATTCCATCTCAATTTAAAAACAAATGAAGAATTTAAAAAAACCAAATATCCATTGAGGGGGAAAACATATTAATGAAGAAATTCTTCACAATTCTTATATTGTGTTTCTTCTAGTGTTTCTGTTTCTAATTGGAAAAGGAGCAAAACCACATAAGAATCTGCACATAGGTGAGAAGAACGAGAAGGAAAAGTGTTCACTAATCCCTTCCTTCTCCAGTAAGAGAAATTCTGATAGTCATATGAGCCTATATTGTTGCAACAGATATAAACAGTAAGTTTTTACACTTATTGCTTGTTTTAACATGATTCAGTACAAGCAACGTCCAAGAAGAACCAAGATGAAGAGAACCACAGAAGTTCCAATGGGAGTTTAAAACATACACTCAAGAAAAGAGCAAAAATAGAAATAAAGAGCATTTGAAACTGGAGAAAAGACAACCAGCTGTGCTAAGTGTGGCATTTCTGTTATTCTCATATCCTATTTTATCCAAAACTAATATGCAAGTGGAGGTGATCAGTGCCTACTAACACTTATACTTCTATTTTCATGCCACTTTTTAATGGGGGAAAATGAAATTATGTTGGCTAGAGATATTTATTTTTATTTATGTTGACACTTTTATTCCACTTTTATATATTAATTTGGATTTTCCTTAACTAGATAAGGAATGAGCACTTTAAGGTATCAATATGGAAATGATTTTTACCAAAAATCCTGTTTTGGCAATGTCACAACTGTATCAACAGAGTTTGAAAACAACTGCAATGATATATTCTAGTAATTGTACTTCATTCCACATAGGCCAAGGAATTTCTTGGGAACCACCATAGAGAATGATGAGGTGAAGAATGGAAGAGTCATCCTAGTTTCAGAGCTCCAGACCCCCTCCATCACCCACCTGCCTGTCACAGAAGCTCTACTTTGGATCTATCTTATATAGCATGCTTCCTGATAAGAGGTAACTTGAAAAGGGGTTTTAAAAATTTGACACACAATTTACAAAAATGAGTGGAAATTATAAAAATGCAAATATTGGTGACAAGACTCTTTGTTCTCATAAAATTAATAATATGGAGACAAAAATAGAAATTATGAGATATGCTTTATTTTTCTTTTCAATGTATAAAACACTGAAAACGTTTCCATGAAAATTATGCCTGGACGACAAAGTGAAATTACCAATTTTATATTTTGTAACTGAGAACCAAACTCAACCAAGAAACATGCAAGTTTGTTGTTCAACTTCAGCTCATCAGACCTTCAAACATATTCTCAGAAATACATTATGCACAGAACTAAAGGGCTAGGTTCATGCTTCTCAGCCAGAAGGAAAGAAAGCATAACCCCTTGATCTAGCCTCAGTCATCCGGCTTATATAGGTAACGCTACTGTCTTTCTTGCGTCAGTCATGCCAATGATAAGCCTAGAGCCTGAAAAAAGTTTTCCCTCACTATGTGGGCCTTCCCTATTCAGCCCCAGAATAAACTTGTACTATCCTGAGCTATCACCTAAATTTTATAGAGTCTCATAAGGCAGGGACCATTGCCTATGTGTTTGGGTCTCCCTCACAGTATTTAGCACAAGCCTGGTTCTAAATGAATGACCAATGATCATGAAACGCAGTGGACAATGTGCTGATGTCAGTGATCCTGATCACAATGGCCATCTTGATGAAAAGTACAAACACGAAGGAGGACTCTTCCTATCAACTTGAATAGAGGTAAAAATGCTGAATATGTATGAAGGCTCAAACTGACAACAGCAGGAAACCCACAAACTTTAGCAGAAAATAAATCTCTTTGAAAGAACAAACGTGATGCTACTAGGATTAAAACTTTATCCCTAAAATTCCCAAAGCAGTCACAAAGAATACAATTGACCAAGTACTGAAAGGGCAATTTGCTGCTGAGAGTAAAGATTTAGAACTGGAGAGGAACTCTGGCCAGATTTAAATAATGGCAGAAGGATAAAAAATAAGAGAAGGTAAAGGATCAGTCGATCGGCCAGCGGCCAGCATGTTGATCCGTAAAGCAGAGTGGAAAAAATGCTAAACAGCTAACTTTGAGTCCAGTTATTTAAAAAGAAGATTCAGTTCAAGATTCCATGTTTTCAAGGTTATTCTGAAAAGTATGTAAGGTTATTTCAGGCATGTAGTTTTCCAAATAGGGCACATGGCTTAAAAAGTTGGGGTAGAGGGTTTGGTCTTCATTAATATTCTATTTCTAGTAGGTTAAACTGTTACACATTTCCCTATGGTTGATCTTTGAATTATAAAATGTACATGTGTTCAAGTATATATTTTTATTTAGAAACCTGTTTCAGGAAAAATTTCTGTTTGAGAAGTTTTGAGTCTGGACACAAATTTACATGTATTATTATCAATATATGACAAATTTTATAAAATGTTCTCCCAGATATTTCCACAAAATTTCTAAATATGGAGGAGTCAAGGGAGTAATTAATGAGAGCTGTATGTTAAGCCAGTACCAGATTAGAATAATAATGATAAAAGTACTTTTTACTTTTAGAGTTCTTAATATGGGCCAAAGTGATGCTAGTAGACTCTTTTAAATGAATTATATAATCATCACAACAACACAGGGAGGTACATAGCTATTATCCTCATGTTACAGATGAGGTACGTAGGTTTAAAATAACTTGCTAATCATCAGCTAATTAGAAGACGAATCTGAATCTGAACCCAGGTTTGGTAATTTTAGAATTTACACTTCTAACCACTAGACTATCCTGGGACTTAGAGAGAAGTATCTTTACTGACATCAAAAGAATGTATTTGCCTTATGTTTGTCATTTTTATTTTAAAAATATTTTTCTTTAGTGATAGATTTTTAAAGGCCTGATGGTTAAGTTGAATTTTATAATATCTCAATACTTTTTTTTTCTTTAAGCACAAAATCTTCCCTTTTATCACACACACACACACACACACAAAAGCAATAGAAAATATAGAAATCCCTATGTGTAAATCCATCCTACAAAAGAATTTTCAAGCCTAGTCACTTAATGAGCCTATATGGTCACTTGGACCCTCAAATCCCCTCCAACCCCTTACTTCAAACATCCTATATTTCTCATCTGCCTCCAAAAATCAGGACTCAATTCCTGCCTTATGATTATGTTCAGAACTTCAGTGTGAGTTTTGGGCCCTCCTAGAGCTTCCAAGAAAGGTGGGCTAGAGTTCCTTTTCCTGACAATCTCATCTATTACGACTTCTACTGGAGCAATACTGTCCCTAACACTCAACCTGGTCATTCCTCCTTCTACAGCCACTGCCTCTCTGGATTTCCCTTTTTATAAGAGTCCTTTCCCCCATTCCCTTTAAAAGTCCTCCAATTTCAATTCCAGAGAGCTGTCTGTAATCAACACCCCTCCCAGTTTCGATGGCTCATTTTATTTCATTTACCTCTCACAATTTTTACCTCATATGTCATGTGTAACAGAGGATGCTATACTGCTCTGACTGGGTTGGTTCTTTTTTTATTTCTGGTTCTTGAGTGGCATAATAACAGCAGGTCAGATTGGCCAGAGTCTTTTTTCTGCCGTGATAAAGAGCCATGGTTATAGGGGGCTCATCTACTGTCAATTCACTGCTCCTCCTCTAGAGACAGGCTCTCTCAACGAAGTGTCCTGAGTAGTCCTTGGAGAGTTCAGGCATGGACTGTCCCAGCGCTGCCACATACTCCAGACCTGACTCCCATCCTCTTGCTTATTTGTGACTTTTTTTCAAATCTTAAAACCAAAGTTAAGGGCAGCACCTACTTAAAGAGGAACAGTCTATGGCTCTTACACTGAGGCTACTGGCACTAAACCACTTTTCTTTTTCCCCTCTTTTCTTATCCCTGGTCTCTTAATTAGAGTCATTGTTTTCAGATTCTCATCCCCTCCTCTCCCTCGGGGTGGGGGAGTGCAGGTGCACACGCCCTCCTCCCTCAATATGGCAAAGGTGTGGAAAGACACCCCTCCCCAGCCTTCGCCTTCCCCACACCGAGCCTCTCTGAAACAGGACTGAACAGCATTGAGTTCTCTTTGACATGCATTTGAGGGTGCCTATATCCTGATTCCTTTATGCTTTTACATCTTTTATTCATGTGCACTCTAAATACCCCATTAAATTATATAATCACTGAGGACAGGGATGGCAGCTATGATTCCTGTCTGTCGAAGCCCTCTCCCTCCATTTCTCCAGGCACAGTTCTCTGCACTCTGAGTTCTCCTGACTTTCTTTGCCCGGCCAGCTTAAAAATCAGATGAAATGGGGAGCCTGGTCTCCAGGCTACGCACACAACTCGACAGAATGGGACTGCTCAGATAACAAGTACCCTCTTTAGAAGGAGGAATGATTTGAGCTATGGGTTCTCTCAGATTTATTTAACTTACACTGCCACCTACCTTAGAAATATCCCTCTTCTAGTAATTAAAAAAACATATATATATATATAAAATAACCCATCTATAGGATCACACTCAAGAGATACAGAAATCTAGGCTCCAGTCCTGCCTCTTCCCTTTCCTAGCCCTATACCCTTAAGTAGATTATTTAACATCTCAGAGCCTCAGTTTCCTCATCTGTAAAATGAGAATGATAAGGATGCTGCCTCAGAGTTAAATAAAATAATGTAAGCCAGTGCATGGTCCATATTAGGGGTTCTAAAAGTGTCAGCAATTTTTATACAATATGTATCCTAGAGTTTAGGGGTCTTTTTGCCACTCTCCAATGCCTGAAAACCAGTTAAGAAGTCTTCCAAACAGTTGCTTTATGATTATAGGGCTCTCATTACAAACAATCTAGAAATTCACAAACAAACTCAGGAGCAGAATATGGTCAATTTTACATATTAAGCCGTCTTTCTGACAATTCAGCAATAAAAGTGCTCTAAAAAGGGGGAGGAGGGGTATGAAAAGAGAAAATAAAATCCCTTGGAAATAACGATTTCATCTTTTCTTCTGGCCTGTTTCAGGGTAAAGAAATGCCAATTCAGAAAGTCCCTGGAGCTAAGCAAATTCTCTCCCATCAGCTCCTGCGCTGTGTCAGCAAAGCCAGGTCTGCCAACAGGACACGGGGCCCAGGAGTCTCCCCCAGGCTCTCTCCCCTCTGGTGTCACCACACTGCTGTCCTTCTGAAGGCCACAGAGGGCATCAGGACCACTGCCAGGCCCTGCCTGCCTTGACATGAAAACCCAGGCGGGCTGTTTGCTCAAATGGGGAGCGGGGGCAGCCCCTCTCCTTCCCTTGTTCTCTCCCTCCCCCTCTCCCTCCTGGATATTAAACTTACTGTGGTTTCATCCATTTTATCATCTCATTTGCTTTCTGATCTGATCCCAGGCTGCCATGTGGCTGATCAAAGGCAGATGTGAGCTCTCATCTTCACAAAGAAGTCCCTATATTCAAACAAACATATTAATTTACCTGGCTCCTTGCCTGCAGATACCTTCCCTTGCCCCCTCTGACCATTCCTCAGTATATTCCTTCACCCCCCACGCCCCCTCCCATGAGTCACACTTTCTTTCTCCTCTCTTTGTATGACCTTGGTATTCTCATTTGTCTAAAAATCTCTTCCTTCTCCAGCTCACGTTCTGTTATAGGTTAAAATAATAAAATGGCTTTTTACCCCCATTTCATCGTCCTCATACTTGAAGAAAAAAAATCATAGTTTTTTTAAACCTCAGACACGCTCTTACTTTCAGCAGCCTAATCTGTTTTTAATGGTGGCATATATTATCGAATTCCAGCTTTGCTTTCTTCTTGCCTGTCTTCCCCTCTCCTTCCATCCTCCCTGCCTCTCCCTTCTCTGTCTCCTTGTCTGCCCCTTCCTTTCGGGATGTGTCCTTCTACCTTGTCCTTCCCTTCCTCCACCTTTCTTTCCTTTCTATGTCCCTTCCCTCTGAGAGCCAGTCACCCCTCTTGCATTCTCCCCAAATTCTACCATACTGCTGTCTCCCTCTTTGCTGACTTTCTGCTGAGTTGCTACTTTCGAGGTTTTGAAATTCAGTAAATCCGTGATAGTTTGCCCTAATTTGGAGAGAAGGTCAAGCAGAAATAATAAACCTGACAAACAGAATATTTTACAAAAATCTCCCAGTTGAAGGATATTAAGTGGACACAATATGATTGTTGACAAAGAATGAAGAAAGCTATTCACAGATCTACCAATAATAATTGACTGAGTTCTCAGGGCTGTGAGTGATTCAGAGATGAACAAGGCTTGATCCATGCCCTCAAGGATTTTAAATATAGTACAGAAAATACAGGGTGCTCCTATATGACCTTAATAAAAGCAGAGTGTGTGAGAAGCTGATTCATCTGACAGCCATTTAACCCCTACACTGCAGTTAGAGCTGTGGAAAACTCAAAAGTGAATCCCGCATGGTCTTCACCCTCAGGGCACTTAGACTTTAGCAGAGGATCAATTTGTACTTAAATGATTACCATGAAAAGCCAAAAACCAACAAACAAAACCCTTCGGGTAAAGGGCAATGAGCAGTTGCTAGGGCAAAGTGATCAACTGAAGCTGGAAGATGGGGAAAGTGTCACGGCGGAGATGCCATTGGATCTGGGTCTTGAAATATGACTTGGCAGAGAGGTCAAAGCTGTACCAGGGCCACATGGAAAACAGTGTTTGCCTTTATGTCCATTTCAGTTTGCTGTGAGAGACCACGGGAACCCCTAGTTGAGGATTCTGAGTCTGAGTCTAGCCCTGCTGAGAGGTGATGCTCTGACTGATTAGCAGTCTCTCCTGTGAACCCAAGCAGAGGAAGTAGAGTCATGGATACCCACCCACACATGACTTCCTGTGCTCGGGAGACAGCACTGCACAAGAAAGGCTCAGAGGTAGGAAAGTGATTGGGACATTAAAAAGAGAAAGAGAGTGGCCCAATGTGGCTGCTGGGTAGGTTGTGAGGGCAGCAGTTGAGGTGAGATTAAGAAGGCAAGTACCATGTTGTGGAGGGCCCTGATGCCATGTATAGAAGTTGAACATGCAAGAGTTTTGAGCAGAGGAGGCCAGAACCACATTTGTGCCAGGTCTGTGGAAGAAGGGAAATATTAGATGAAGAGAAACCAAGTAGGAGGCCATTGCAATAACTCAGTAATACTCATTTTAATGAGTACGATGGGATTTGATTCAAGCAACATATATATGGTAGAAACTGCAGATGAAGCAAAAGAGGAATTAGAAATGAAACAGATTAGCTAAAACAATGATGGTGCCGGTAACCAAGAGAGGGAAGACAGGAGGAGGAGTTTTTAGGAGAAAAGTTAATAGATTTGGTTTTATTCATATTGAGTTTGTGACATTGGTGAATGCAGAAGCAATAGTGAGAAGAAAGTATAGAAGATGAGAGTCAGGCCACTTGAACACATTTTTGGAGCAAAATTATATAAACCTGGGAGGTAAAAACCCATACCCTCATTCAGCAAATATTTATTGAGCACCTACTATAAAACCAATGAGATGAGGCATAGCCTAGAAAACATAGCCTAGAAAGTAGGATATTGTTTACAAAGTTTTATTGGCTAAAGAAGCAAGAGGTGTAGGGCTTGAAGTGAGCAGAAAAAGTTGATAAATATCCACCATGGGTAAATTGATTCTACCAGAATTGAAACCACCTTAATGCTTCCCAGAGGCTGTAAAAGACAAAACTAAACAGGGAGAGAGTAAGGAGTAAAAGCTTAGAAGCCACAAAGGTTTTATAGAACCCAGTAATTCATTAACAAATAGATAAGAATCAGCTGTGCTTAACAACTGTATTATTTAAATGCAAATAGTGCTGTTAATTGTCTTCAATCTTAAGCAGGCTAAAGAGGAGGCATCTAATGCTGGAGAAAGCAAGGAACCAGGGGGACCTTGGTTTTGTAATTACTCTGCCACTTAGCAATATTCCTTGAGCAAGTTACTTAATATCTCTGAGTCTCAGTTTTCTTCTCTATGAAGGAAGGAAAATAATATTTACTTCACTGTGTTATTGTGAGGTTTCAATAAAATTAATGTGCATCAAATGCCTGGAACAATAAACGGCAGCTATTATTATCATATTTTAAAAATTTGTTAGTCTAACACTTCTTTCCCTGCTTTGAGTCAAATTCTGTCACCAAGTTTCTGTATGAGTAAACTGTTGGCACATCCTAACAGTCTCTAGTAACAGAGTTTGGTTGGTCCGATCATAATACATCCTCTGCGGTGCTACTCCCTGCCCCTGTCCACTTAGCGTATTTCTGTACCACAAATGCATGCTTCCGCAGTTTTATTAGAGGAGTAGATGGGGACAGTTGGGCTGATGGCAGAGCAGACTCATTCCTTCTTTTCACTTCAGATAGCGGTGGTCCATCAAACCTCACCCTGCTCCACGTCAGATAATCAAATCAACCTCACACAGAAGCATTTCTAAGTCCTCATATTAACCATTATCTATAACTCTCAACCTCCACGCTCACCAACCAAATTCACTCTACTACACATTCTCAATATCAGTTTGTAGCATCCTATCGTCCATGACACCCCCTTTTCCTCATGGCCACATCTAAAGGGTCCTGTCTCTTAAATCAAGTTATTTCTCTCCACTCCCATTCTGCTGCCCAGTTCAAGACCCTCATTACCTCTACCTGATTTCCAGGCTGCAGTCTGTTCCCTATTCTAATCTGCCCTTCACACTACAAAAGAGATCTAATTATGTCATTCTGTCACTTGCTAACTTCTATTAGTTCTGTCCATTGCCCGCAGGATAAAATCCATACATTTAAGTTGAGCATCATGGCCCATTATATTCCGAGCCTAGCTATCCAGCCCATCCTTTGCTCCAGTTTCCCAAATATGTAAATATCATTCACTAATTCAAGTCATTGCATGTACTGTTCCCTCCATGTGTAATACCTTCCCACAACTCGTTTGACAGGCAAACTCTTACTTTCTTTTTTTTTGTTTTTTTTTGGGGGGGGGCTGGTACGCGGGCCTCTCACTGTTGCGGCCTCTCCCGTTGCGGAGCACAGGCTCTGGAAGCACAGGCTCAGTGGCCATGGCTCACGGGCCCAGCCGCTCTGCGGCATGTGGGATCTTCCCAGACCGGGGCACGAACCCGTGCCCCCTGCATTGGCAGGCGGACTCTCAACCACTGCACCACCAGGGAAGCCCTTACTCTTCCTTTAAAACCCAATCTCAATCGATAATAGAGATTGAGGATAGTTTTTTGAATTCTAGAGCTCTGTCCTTTATTAGCTACCTATAACCTGGAAAGGTGCCTAAGGGACCTACAACCATGTAAGCTAAGGCAAGCAAAAGAACAACTTTTAACTTGGCTTTGGCCTCAAACACCAAGAGGAAGCCTTAGGTGAGCTAATCTGAACAAGACTGCCTTGAATTCAATTATTTTACTTGGACGGAGGAACTTACTTTTTTAGTGGGACTTCACTCTAGTTTCCAGATGCCTTTCTAAGAGTGTCAGAGAAAGGGAGGTGTGGGAGCTCTCTTTTCTTAAGGAGGAATGCCAGGGGCCCTGACTTATCCTCTTAACCTTGTGGGAGAACAGAAATTGAGCTATTTACCCACTAGAGGTTCATGTTTCATATCTGACACCAAGACCCCATCCTCTAGAAAACCTGATCCCGTAAATATCCCTGAACATGACACATCTATTGTGGTTCTCCTTCTCCTCAGGATGAAGCCATAGGCCAAGAAGATGCCAAAAGTAACTTCCCTTGAGATTTCTTTCCTGACTCTTTCCATTCCCCAATGTCCCTTCTTTCATCTGTGTTCTTTTACACCTTCCTTCATCTGTGTTCTTTAAGTAATTTGTTTATCCCTCTCTGATAGTACTTATATTTTCTAAAATTATTTTCAATATCTATCTTTCCCACTTGACTATCACTTTTAAGAAGGTAGGAATTATGTTTACCTTGTAGTCATATATGTCCACTGCCTAACAGCTCATATGGTGCCTTAATGCTTCTTTCTTTAGCTGGACTTGGCCTGTGCTTGGTGAGCAGAGCGTGCACTGTTTTAGTCCCCTTCATCCCACTATCTGGACACCTGGTGTAGGCATAACATGGACAGCTGTGTCCAGCAACCCTAGACCAGTGCAAAGAGGAACGCTTTACATATTTTTGAATGAGTGGATAGCACATAAAGGAATGCTTTGGAGTGTGAGGAATATAGTGACAATGTAAAGGCTGAGAAACTATGAGGCTTAAAAATTAATAGAATTTGTGGGCTTCCCTGGTGGTGCAGTAGTTGAGAGTCCGCCTGCCGATGCAGGGAATACGGGTTTGTGCCCCGGTCTGGGAAGATCCCATATGCCGCGGAGCGGCTGGGCCCGTGAGCGATGGCCGCTGAGCCTGCGTGTCCGGAGCCTGTGCTCCTCAACGGGAGAGGCCACAACAGTGAGAGGCCTGTGTACCGCAAAAAAAAAAAAAAAAAAAAAAAAAAAAAAAACTTTGAAAAAATTAATAGAATTTGTGACCAGGGTCATTAACGAACCATAAATTTTAGAAAGTTCTTAACTATACAAAAGCAATACGAGGGCCTCAAATGTCAAAGAATTTTATAACTGGAAGTATGGCAGCCATATGTTCCAGATTTTCTAGGGTAATCCATATTTCAAATCCCCTGTCTCATTGTCCCCATAAGTGTAATTGAACTTCTCAGAGCATATGTCCTAATTTGGGGCTCAGAATATATAGTCACTAACTAGAAGGTATATTTGATTTATTTGTGTTCTACCTTCTCATTTTATAGATGAGGAAACTGAGATCCTCAGACGCTAACTAGGTCATCAAATGTCACTCGAGAAATTAATATAAAACCAGGTCTTAACACTAGGTCTCCTGACTTTGAATCTATTGTTATTTTTGTATTATTTTATTCTATGACCTACTGTAGCTCCCAAAAGCCTTTTGTTTGCTGCTGAACAAATATCCCTGCTCCTCCTATTAAGCCTTTCCCTGGGATAGGATGCACTGCCCTGCTACCACAATCCACCACCAATCCTTCAATCTCAGAATTATATGGAGTCTCTGATGTCTTATATGGCAGGGCAAGTTAAGGAGGAGGTAGAGAATGCCTTCATCAAGCCCTGATGGTACAGAAGGGACATAATCACTAGGTGATGTTTCTTAATCACTACATTCTGACTCTGAACATCAAAACCCCAGGCTTCCTGCTATCAACATCATCCAAGGTGACTTTCCAAGATAAAAGAGGAATGTGAAAACATCTGGTAGGGGATGGCTCAATAATGAAAAAGTACAGGGAATACCCAGCAGCCAGTCTGAAACTGCCATTCATAAAGAACCTATCACAGAGGGAAAGGGCATATGGAGTTATTAAGAAAAAGGACAGAAAGAGTAGGTAAGTTAGTGAGACCGGCAAGATGGTGGAGGAGTAAGATGTGGGGATCACCTTCCTCCCCACAGATACATCTACATGTGGAACAACTACAGAACACCTACTGAACGCTGGCAGAAGACCTCAGACTTCCCAAAAGGCAAGAAATGCCCCACATACCTGAGGAGGGCCAAAGAAAAGAGAAAAAACAGGCACAAAAGAATAGGGACAGGACCTGCACCTCAGGGAGGGAGCTGTGAAGGAGGAAAAGTTTCCACACACTAGGAAGCCCCTTCACTGGTGGAGACAGGGGTGGGTCGGGGGGGAAGCTTCAGAGCCACAGAGGAGAGCACAGCAACAGGGGTGCAGAGGGCAAAGTGGAGAGATTCCCACACAGAGGATCAGTGCTGACCAGCACTCACCAGCCCGAGAGGCTTGTGTACTCACCCGCCAGAGCAAGTTGGGGCTGGGAGGTGAGGCTCAGGCTTCATTTGGATCCCAGGGAGAGGACTGGGGTTGGCTGCATGAACACAGCCTGAAGGGGGCTAGTACACCACAGCTAGCCAGGAGGGAGTACCGGAAAAAGTCTGGAATTGCCTAAGAGGCAAGAGACCACTGTTTCGGGGTGTGCGAGGAGACGGGATTCAGAGCACTGCCTAAACAAGCTCCAGAGACGGGGGCGCAAGCCACGGCTATCAGCACGGACCCCAGAGATGAGCATGAAATGCTAAGGCTGCTGCTACAGCCACCAAGAATCCTGTGTGCAAGCACAGGTCACTATCCACACCTCCTCTCCCAGGAGCCTGTGCAGCTTGCCACTGCCAAGGTCCCGTGATCCAGGGACAACTTCCCCGGGAGAACACACGGCGCACCTCAGGCTGGTGCAACGTCACACTGGCCTCTGCCACTGCAGGTTCGCCCTGCATTCTGTACCCCTCCCTGACGCCCAGCCTGAGTGAGCCAGAGCCCCCTAATCAGCTGCTACTTTAACCCTGTCCTGTCTGAGCGAAGAACAGACGCCAAGGGGAGACCTACATGCAGAGGTGGGGCCAAATCCAAAGCTGAACCCCAGGAGCTCTGCAAACAAAGAAGAGAAAGGGAAATCTCTCCCAGCAGCCTCAGGAGCAGCGGATTAAATCTCCACAATCACCTTGATGTACCCTGCATCTGTGGAATACCTGAATAGAAAACAAATCATCCCAAAATTGAGGCGGTAGACTTTGGGAGCAATGGTACACTTGGGGTTTGCTTTTTGCATTTAATTTCTTTTTGCTTTCATGTTTACCTTCGTTTAGTATTTAGAGTTTATTATAATTAGTAGATTTGTTTATTGATTTGGTTGCTCTCTTCCTTTCTTTTTAATATATAGATTTTATTTTTTTTTCTTTTTCTCTTTTGGTGACTGTATATGTGTATGCTTCTTTGTGTGATTTTGTCTCTATAGTTTTGCTTTTACCATTTGTCCTAGGGTTCTGTCTGTCCATGGTTTTTTGCTTGTTTTTTTTTTTTTTTAGCCTAGTTTTTAGTGCTTGTTAGCATTGGTGGATTTGTTTTTTCGTTTGCTTGCTCTCTTCTTCCTCTTTCTTTTTTTTATTACTTTTAAATTTTTACTAATTTTTAAAATTTTAATAACTTTATTTTATTTTTCTTTCTTACTTTCTTTTTTTCTCCCCTTACTTCTGAGACGTGTGTCTGACATGGTCTTGGTGCTCCGGCTGGTTGTCAGGCCTGTGCTTCTGAGGAGAAGGAGCTGAGTTCAGGATATTGGTCCACCAGAGATCTCCTGGCTCCATGTAATATGAAACAGTAAAAGCTCTCCTAGAAATCTCCGTCTCAATGCTAAGACCCAGCTCTGCTCAATGAAGAGCAAGATACAGTGTTGGACACCCTATGCCAAACAACTAGCAAGACAGAACACAACACCACCCATTGGCAGAGACACTGCCTAAAATCAAAATAAGGTCACAGACAGCCCAAAACACACCACTGGACGTGGTACTGCCCACCAGAAAGACAAGATCCAGCCTCATCCACCAGAACACAGGCACCAGTCCCCTCCACCAGGAAGCCTACACAACCCACTGATCCAACCTTAGCCACTGGGGGGGAGACACCGAAACAATGGGACCTATGAACCTGCAGCCTGCAGAAAGGAGAGCCCAAACACAGTAAATTAAACAAAATGAGAAGACAGAGAAACACACAGACGATGGAGAAAGGTAAAAACCCACTAAACCAAACAAGTGAAGAGGAAATAAGCAGTCTACCTGAAAAAGAATTCAGAGTAATGATGGGAAAGATGATCCAAAATCTTGGAAATAGAATGGAGAAAATACGAGAAACATTTAACAAGGACCTAGAAGAACTAAAGAGCAAACAAACAATGATGAACAACACAAAATATGAAATGAAAAATTCTCTAAAAGGAATCAATAGAAGAATAATGGAGGCAGAAGAACGGATAAGTGACCTGGAAGATAAAATAGTGGAAATAACTACTGAAGAGCAGAATAAAGAAAAAAGAATTGAGGACAGTCTCAGAGCCCTCTGGGACAACACTACATGCACCAGCATTCAAATTATAAGGGTCGCAGAAAAAGAGAAAAAGAAAGGGACTGAGAAAATATTTGAAGAGATTATAGTTGAAAACTTCCCTAATATGGGAAAGGAAATAATCAAGTCCAGGAGGCGCAGAGAGTCCCATACAGGATAAATCTAAGGAGAAACATGCCAAGAAACATATTAATCAAGCTATCAAAAATGAAATACAAAGAAAAAATATTAAAAGCAGCAAGGGAAAAACAACAAATAACATACAAGGGAATCCCCATAAGGTTACCAGCTGAACTTTCAGCAGAAACTCTGCAAGCCAGAAGGGAGTGGCAGGACATATTTAAAGTGATGAAAGCGAAAACTTACAACCAACATTACTCTACCCAGCAAGGATCTCATTCAGATTCGACAGAAAAATTAAAATCTTTACAGACAAGCAAAAGCTAAGAGAATTCAGCACCAACAAACCAGCTTTACAACAAATCCTAAAGGAACTTCTCTTGGCAGGAAACACAAGAGAAGGAAAAGACCTACAATAACAAACACAGAACAATTAAGAAAATGGTAATAGGAACATACATATCAATAACTACCTTAAATGTAAATGGATTAAATGCTCCAACCAAAAGACACAGACTGGCTGAATGGATACAAAAACAACACCTGTATATATGCGGTCTAAAAGAGACCCACTTCAGACCCAGGAACACATACAGACTGAAAGTGAGGGGATGGGAAAAGATATTCCATGCAAATATAAAACACAAGAAAGCTGGAGTAGCAATTCTCATATCAGACAAAATAGACTTTAAAATACAGACTATTACAAGAGACAAAGAAGGATATTACATAATGATCAAGGGATCGATCCAAGAAGAAGATATAAAAATTGTAAATATTTATGCATCCAATCTAGGAGCATCTCAATACATAAGGCAAATGCTAACAGCCATAAAAGGTGAAATCAAGAGTAACACAATTATAGTAGGGGGCTTTAACACCCCACATTCACCAATGGACAGATCATACAAAATGAAAATAAATGAGGTAACACAGCTTTAAATGATACATTAAAAAAGATGGACTTAATTGATATTTATAGGATATTCCATCCAAAAACAACATAATACACTTTCTTCTCAAGTGCTCATGGAACATTCTCCAGGATAGATGATATCTTGGGTTACAAATCAAGCCTTGGTAAATTTAAGAAAACTGAAATCATATCAAGCATCTTTTCCGACAACAACACTATAAGAATAGATATCAATTACAGGAAAGAGTCTGTAAAAAATACAAAATATGGAGGCTAAACAATACACTACTAAATAACCAAGAGATCACTGATGAAATCAAAGAGGAAATTAAAAAATACCTAGAAAAAAATGACAATGAAAACACAATGACCCAAATCCTATGGGATGCAGCAAAAGCAGTTCTAAGAGGGAAGTTTATAGCAATACAATCCTACCTCAAGAAATAAGAAATATCTCAAATAAATATCCTAATCTTACACCTAAAGCAATTAGAGAAGGAAGAACGAAAAAAAACCCCAAAGTTAGCAGAAGGAACGAAATCATTAAGATCAGATCAGAAATACATGAAAAAGAACTGAATGAAACAATAGCAAACATCAATAAAACTAAAAGCTGGTTCTTTGAGAAGATAAACAAAATTGATAAACCATTAGCCAGACTCATCAAGAAAAAAAGGGAGAAAATTCGAATAAACATAATTAGAAATGAAAGAGGAGAAGTAACAACTGACACTGCAGAAATACAATGGATCTTGAGAGATTACCACAAGCAATTATATGCCAACAAAATGGACAACCTGGAAGAAACAGAGAAATTCTTAGAGAAGCACATCCTTCTGAAACTGAACCAGAAAGAATTAGAAAATATAAACAGACCAATCACAAGCACTGAAATTGAGACTGTGATTAAAAATCTTCCAAGAAACCAAAGCCCAGGACCAGATGGCTTCACAGGTGAATTCTATCAAACATTTAGAGAAGAGCTAACACCTATCCTTCTCAAACTCTTCCAAAATATAGCAGAGGGAGAAACACTCCCAAACTCATTCTATGAGGCCACCATCACCCTGATACCAAAACCAAAGTTATCACAAAGAAAGAAAACTACAGCCCAATATCACTGATGAATACAGATGCAAAATACCTCAACAAAATACTAGCAAACAGAATTTAACAGGACATTAAAAGGATCATACACCATGATCAAGTGGGGTTTATCCCAGGAATGCAAGGATTCTTCAATATATGCAAATCAGTCAATGTGATATACCAATATTAACAAATTGAAGGAGAAAAACCATATGATAATCTCAAAAGCCTTTTCAACAGAAAAGGCTTTTGACAAAATTCAACACACATTTATGATAAAAACTCTCCAGAAAGTAGGCATAGAGGGAACTTACCTCAACATAATAAAGGCCATATATGACAAACCCCAGCCAACACTGTTCTCAATGGTGAAAAACGGAAACCATTTCCTCTAAGATCAGGAACAAGACAAGGTTGTCCACTCTCACCATTATTATTCAACATAGTTTTGGAAGTTTTAGCTACAGCAATCAGAGAAAAAAAAGAAATTAAAGGAATCTAAATTGGAAAAGAAGAAGTAAAGCTGTCATTGTTTGCAAATGACATTATACTATACACAGAGAATCCTAAAGATGCTACCAAAAAACTACTAGAGTTCAGCAATGAATTTGGTAAAGTAGCAGGATACAAAATTAATGCACAGAAATCTCTGGCATTCCTATACACTAATGACGAAAAATCTGAAAGAGAAATTAAGGAAACCCTCCCATTTACCACTGCAACAAAAAGAATAAAATACCTAGGAATAAACCTGCCTAAGGAGGTAAAAGACCTGTACACAGAAAATAATAAGACACTGATGAAAGAAATCAAACATGACACAAACACATGGAGAGATATACCATGTTCTTGGATTGGAAGAATCAATACTGTGAAAATGTCTATACTACCCAAAGCAATCTACAGATACAATGCAATCCCTATCAAATTACGAGTGGCATTTTTTACAGAACTAGAAAAAAAATCTTAAAATTTGCATGGAGACCCTGAATAGCCAAAGCAGTCCTGAGGGAAAAAAAAGGAGCTGGAGGAATCAGACTCCCTGACATCAGACTATACTACAAAGCTACGGTAATCAAGACAATATGGTACTGGCACAAAAACAGAAATATAGATCAATGGAACAGGATAGAAAGCCCAGAGATAAACCCACGCACCTATGGTCAATTAATCTCTGACAAAGGAGGCAAGGATATACAATGGAGAAAAAACAGTCTCTTCAATAAGTGGTGCTGGGAAAACTGGACAGCTACATGTAAAAGAATGAAATTAGAACACTCCCTAACACCATACACAAAAGTAAACTCAAAGTGGATTAGAGACCTAAATGTAAGACCAGACACTATAAAACTCTTAGAGGAAAACATAGGAAGAACATTCTTTGACATAAATCACAGCAAGATCTTTTTTGATCCACCTCCTAGAGTAATGGAAATAAAAACGAAAATAAACAAATGCTACCTAATGAAACTTAAAAGCTTTTGCAAAGCAAAGGAAACTACAAACAAGACAAAAAGACACCCCTCAGAATGGGAGAAAATATTTGCAAACGAATCAACAGACAAAGGATTAATCTCCAAAATATACAAACGGCTCATGCAGCTCAATATCAAAAAAACAAACATCCCAATCAAAAAATGGGTGGAAGACCTAAATAGACATTTCTCCAAAGAAGATGTACAGATGGCTGAGGGGCACATGAAAAGATTCTCAATGTCACTAATTATTAGAGAAATGCAAATTGAAACTACAATGCAGTATCACCTCAAGCTGGTCAGAATGTCCATTATCAAAAAATATAGACACAATAAATGCTGGAAAGGGTGTAGTGAAAAGGGAACCCTCCTGCACTGTTGGTGGAAATGTAAATTGATAGAGCCACTATGGAAAACAGTATGGAGTATCCTTAAAAAACTAAAAATAGAACTACCATATGACCCAGCAGTCCCACTACTGGACATATACCCTGAGAAAATCATAATTCAAAAAGAGTCATGTACCACAATATTCATTGCAGCTCTGTTTACAATAACCAGGACATGGAAGCAACCTAAGTGTCCATTGACAGATGAATGGGTAAAGAAGAGGTGGCACATATATACAGTGGAATAGTACTCAGCCATAAAAAGAAACGAAACTGAGTTATTTGTAGCGAGGTGGATGGACCTAGAGTCTGTCATACAGAGTGAAGTAAGTCAGAAAGAGAAAAACAAATACCGTATGCTAATGCATATGCATGGAATCTAAAAAGAAATAGTACTGATGAACCTAGTTGCAGGGCAGGAATAAAGACATAGACATAGAGAATGGACTTGAAGACACGGGGTGGGAGGGGGAAGCTGGGGTGAAGTGAGAGTAGCATTGACATATATACACTACCGAATGTAAAATAGCTAATGGGAAGCAGCAGCATAGCAGAGGGAGATCAACTCGATGCTTTGTGCCAACTTAGAGGGGTGGGATAGGGAGGATGGGAGGGAGGCTCAAGAAGGAGGGGATATGGGGACATATGTATGCATATGGCTGATTCACTCTGATGTACAACAGAAACTAACACAGTATTGTGAAGGAATTATACTCCAATAAAGATCTATCTTAAAAAAAAAAAAAAAAAAAGTTTGGGAAGTGCCCAATCGTCTCAAACAAGCCAACTCCAGCACTGGATTTGTGTGCCCAGAGCTTCTTGATTAAGATCTATTTTTCATTTAATTCCCTTTCTTCTAGGGAACTGGTTTCCTAATTAAGCATTTTCTAATTACCTTGCTCCCTCTTAATTTCTCAAAGCCCCTGCCATGGCTGAGGAAGATCTTTAGTCCTTCTGGCTTTGGTGGTAGCCTCCAGTCTAATACAGAAGGCTGATGGTCCCCTGGGATTTGTCCACTTGAGAGTGAGAGTATGGGGAGAGAGAAGCAGGGACAGCCCTGCCTTAGCAATCCTTGCCCCAGGGCCCTATGTCACAGATGGGGGTGTATGCAAACTCACCGCCCCTCTACAATGGAAGCTGGGTTTCAGATCTCCTCTACCTAAGGAGACAAAAGACCTGTATGCAGTAAACTATAAGACACTGATGAAAGTAATTAAAGATGATACAAACAGATGGAGAGATATACCATGTTCTTGGATTGGAAGGAGCAACATTGTGAAAATGACTATACTACCCAAAGCAATCTACACACTCAGTGCAATCTCTATCAAATGATCAATGGCATTTTTCACACAACTAGAATTAAAAATTTCACAATTTGTATGGAAATACAAAAGACCCCGAATAGTCAAAGCAATCTTGAGAAAGAAAAACTGAGCTGGAGGAATAAGGCTTCCGGACTTCAGATTATACTACAAAGTTACACTAATCAAGACAGTATGGTAATGACACAAAAACAGAAATATAGATCAATGGAACAGGATAGAAAGCCCAGAGATAAACGCACACACATATGGTCACCTTATCTTTGATAAAGGAGGCAAGAATATACAATGGTGAAAAGACAGCCTCTTCAATAAGTGGTGCTGGGAAAACTGGACAGTTACATGTAAAAGAATGAAATTAGAACATTCCCTACAACCATACACAAAAATAAACTCAAAATGGATTAAAGACCTAAATGTAAGCCCATACTCTATAAAACTGTTAGAGGAAAACACAGGCAGAACACTCTATGACATAAATCACAGCAAGATCGTTTTTGACCCACCTCCTGGAGAAATGGAAATAAAAACAAAAATAAACAAATGGGACCTAATGAAACTTAAAAGCTTTTGCACAGCAAAGGATACCATAAACAAGACCAAAAGACAACCCTCAGAATGGGAGAAAATATTTGCAAATGAAGCAAATGACAAAGGATTAATCCCCCAAATTTACAAGCAGCTCATGCAGCTCAATATGAAAAAAACAAACAACCCAATCCAAAAATGGGCAGAAGACCTAAATAGACATTTCTCCAAAGAAGATATACAGATTGCCAGCAAACACATGAAAGGATGCTCAACATTACTATCACTAGAGAAATGCAAATCAAAACGAGTTATCACCTCACACCAGTCAGAATGGCCATCATCAAAAAATCTACAAACAATAAATGCTGGAGAGGGTGTGGAGAAAAGGAACCCTCTTGCGCTCTTGGTGTGAATGTAAATTGATACAGCCACTATGGAGAAGAGTATGGAGGTTCCTTAAAAAGCTAAAAATAGAACTACCATACAACCCAGCAATCCCACTACTGGGCATATAACCTGAGAAAACCATCATTCAAAAAGAGTCATGGGGCTTCCCTGGTGGCGCAGTGGTTGAGAGTCCACCTGCCGATGCAGGGGACATGGGTTCGTGCCCCAGTCCGGGAAGATCTCATATGCTGCGGAGCAGCTAGACCCATGAGCCATGGCCACTGAGCCTGCGCGTCTGGAGCCTGTGCTCTTCAATGGGAGAGGCCACAACAGTGAGAGGCCCGTGTACCGCAAAAAAAAAAAAAAAAAAAAAAAAAAAGAAGAGTAGAAGAGTCATGTACCATAATGTTCATTGCAACTCTATGTGCAATAGCCAGGACATGGAAGCAACCTAAATGTCCATCGACAGATGAATGGATAAAGAAGATGTGGCACATATATACAATGGAATATTACTCAGCCATAAAAAGAAACGATATTGAGTTTTTTGTACTGAGGTGGATGGACCTGGAGTCTGTCATATAGAGTGAGGTAAGTCAGAAAGAGAAAAACAAATACCGTATGCTAATACATATATATGGAATCTAAAAAGAAAAGAAAAAAATAGTTCTGAAAAACCTAGGGGCAGGACAGGAATAAAGATACCAATGTAGAGAATGGACTTGACGACACGGGGAGGGGACAGGGTAAGTTGGGATGAAGTAAGAGAGTGGCATGGACATATATACACTACCAAATGTAAGATAGATAGCTAGTGGGAAGCAGCCGCATAGCACAGCGAGATCAGCTCGGTGCTTTGTGACCACCTAGAGGGGTGGGATAGGGAGGGTGGGAGGGAGACGCAAGAGGGAGGAGATATGAGAATATATGTATATGTATAGCTGATTCACTTTGTTACACAGCAGAAACTAACACACTGTTGTAAAGCAATTATACTCCAATAAAGTTGTTAAAAAAGAGTAGGTAAGTTGAGAATAATTACTGTGAACATATTATGGAGACTGTGGTACAGTAACAATAATGAAGTGTTAAAATCAAGGTGAACACACAAAAACTACTGACTGAGGGACTCCAGCAGATTAAAAACTTGAAAATGGAGGGAGGGCAGTTGTGAAAAACAAAGGAGTCCAGGCAGAAGTGTATGTGGTGCTGCTTCAAATGGTGGAATGGAAGAATAAGAGTCAAGCCTTTGATCTAACTTGATAGTCAATGACTTGACTTTGAGCAAGTTATTTAGTTTCTCTGAGCCTCAGTTTCCCTCCTTATAAACACAGGAATTAGGCTCCATGATCTGTAAGCACCTTTTCTAGCTCTAGTTTTTCATGATCCCAACTGAACAATTACCATCCTTTGCTTACTTGCAAAGAATTTTATTTGTAATAAAGTGACTAAGAACATGGAGGGTTGTGTTTACCCAATCAATGGAAAATTACAATTTCTAGTATATATTCCAGTCCAGAGGTTGGAAAACTTTTGCTGTAAAATTCCATGTAGCAAATATTTTATGCACTGTGGACCACATGGTCTCTGACAGAACTACTCAAATCTACCATTGTAGCATGAAAGCTACCAGAGAGAATATGTGAATACTTGAGTGTGTCTGTGTTCCAATAAAACTTTATTTAAAAAACAGAAGGAAGATTGGATTTGGCCCCCAGTCTCTAATTTGCCAACTCAAGTATGAAAAATGGATTATACATCATTTAATGTAATTTTTAGGCTTATGTATGTATTACACACATATGTATTATACATCGTAAGAATGCAGTAAAACCTTTTGAAAAGAAACAAGTTTGCCCACTTGAGAATCCATATAGACTGCCATATTGCACAACTCTAGAGGTCACCATTCACAGTGATTTTACAGAGCACTCTAGAATTCTATACAGTACAATATGAACGAGAGAGATGTACCTCTATGACCCTGCTGGTGGAACTGATACGTGAGTAACACTAACAACCTAAAAGGGAGAAATTGGGTGCTGAGGAAGGAAGGAAGAATCTGAAAAAGGAGTGTTAATGGAATAGAATTCCTATCTTCTATTCCCTTCAGGAACTCTAAGCCTGCCCTCTCCATGCTATTTCTTCCCCACTCCCCAAACAAAACGTTCCTATCTCAGGAAAGAGAGAGTATACCAGTCATTTTTAACTTGAAGTGAATTTAACAACGAGTTACCTTTCTCAGAATTGCTTTGATTTAAAGATTCTTAACAATTGGAGGTGCTCCAAGAAACTGTGAGGAGGTAGGGGAGAGCTCCTGAATGTACACCCCAGTAGCCACCTGCTGCTTGCAATCCCTTTATATTGTTTATCTGTTGGTTTACATCCCTTCTTCCAGAAAGAGCACTTATCTATGCTGAGGTCTTACCCCCACAACAAATCATATATTCCAGTAAAAGTTACTAATCAGAGGACATCTATACCCCTAATCGTAGCTGATCAACTCAAGGATGGACATCTGACCCTGGCCAATCAGAGTTCTTCCCTGGGATATTTCAAACCAGAACTCAGGGAAGAAGAGTAGGTGCTTTCTCTGGTAGCAAAACTATAAAACAGCTCTCTGTCGCCAACCACGTGCCCTACCACATGCACAAAGCAGGTCCAAGAGAATAAAGCCAATGTGCAGTGAGACACTGGGAGAACAGAGTATGGGGGATGTTCTTATCAATATTTCCAGTTATGCTTCAGGCCCTGCTGTACCCCATCCCTCTCAGATTGTGGGGATGCCCTCAGTATCCTTCTAATGAAGTCTCCTTTTGTCCAGACTACTTCAAGTAGAATTTTTGCTACTCATAACCAAAATAGATCTGAAAAATACAGTCCTGTAACTGTAATTTTCCCCCCCAGATCTATACTCTTGTATCACATCTTTAAGATTCTGTAGGCTTCCTTTACCTGGGATTTTCCCAAATCTTGCTGATGAAGGAAAAGTTAAATTTTCTTCCACTGTATATCAAGCATCAACCCTAGACTACAATCATGTCTACATGCTAATAGGGATTCTATGGTGTGGACAGAATCTACAGACTTTTGGGTATTACTACAAGGAATTCAATCTGCACCCATCCCTCAATGACCCTGAGATATGAAAGACAACACAGTAGCAACTAAGTATATGACACGTCATCCATTTCACCAAAGGGCAGGGATGAAGTATTCATACTTCAAAAGCTTCTATAATAAATTCAATAATGTTATCCAACTGTAGAAACCTCAACTTGGTAAGTTAAACCCCACCATTTTGTTTTGTTCTCATTGCTTAGTTGGTCAATTGTCATTTTAATAAGAAATACATGTACATGGCACAACCTTGAAAGATTACGAGTGTTTATGGTGGTAAGTAAATCTCCCTTAACCACTTCCTCATCCCCCAGATACCAATTGTCCTCCCTAATGGCAACAGCTCTCTTCAGTTTCTTGAATATGTTTCCAAAGATATTCTGTGTATTTGTAAATATATATGCACATATATAGTTTAATACAAATGCTAGTATTATAATACATACTATTTGTTCTTTGCTTTTTTCATGTAACAGTACATCTATTCTTACCACTCACCTGGAATGAGGCATATGTTATCTGAAGAACTGAATCTTCTGGTCACATCTGCTTGGGAGCGATACATATATAGTCACAGCTGAAGAGAGAGAGATACTTCCTGAGATCTCTATTAGATATGCTCCTTTGTTTTCCCTTAATGCTATTATAAGATAAACTGAGGCATATTAAAATTTTTAAGAGTTCTTTTGAGCAAACACTGATTCAAATCAGGCAGCACCAAACCAGAAGTGCTTAGAAGCACCCTACCTATAGGAGCTCAGAGAAAGACTTTTATAGACAGACATGGAAGCAAAGCAAGGAAATGAATTGATTGGTGACAGTGATTGCCTTATTTGGGAAAGCCTAGTTGGATGCTTGTGATTGGTTGTCCTCAGGTTTTGATTTCTTAAACCTTAAGGCATGTCAGCCTTATATTTTGGTTTGCTTATGTAGGCTGTCAAGGCACTAGAGGCACCTCAATCTAATGGCCTCCTTGCCTGATTAATATGACAGTACCAACAGCAAGTTCTTCTAAGGAAGAAACTCAAAGGGGCAAAAATACAATACTGAGATTTGGAGATAAGGTAAATATCTAGCTGCTCACCAGATCCCAAGGGCAAACCTTGACTCTGGAGGGTTTGAAGTTTGAAGCAACACAATTCTTTATACAAGGGAGTTGTGAATTTCAGCATCTTGTGAAACAGAATAAGCTGTGGCCGTTGGGTTCCAAGCCATTTTACTAAATTAACAAAAGACCAATTCAGTGATGGGTTTTTAAAAAATATTCGTTAAGTTTTCTACTAAACTTTAGTGGTTGACATCATGAGAGAATAATTTCATGGTGGTCATAACCAAACCCAGGACTAGATCGAACATTAGTTTATTCTTATATGATCATTTATTTGTAGGTTCTCTTTAAAGGGATATAACTTTCCACAGCTCAAGAGACTTATAAGACAGTTTGAATGACCAGTTTTAAGTGATTTTTACCCCTTCTTTGGAAAAGACAGCTTGAAATATTTCTCTTCTATTGGGCAAATCAACTTTAAAAAGGAGAACAGCCATGACATTTATCATCATTTAATAGATTAGAGTTTCAAAGCATGCACTGTCCTAGATCTTAGTCCATCATAAATTTTGCATAAGTTCTTTGCTCTGAGAAGATAGTCTGACCCTGGGCAGTGCTGTCCCTGGTCTTTGCTTTTAAATTCCTCCCTCACTCATGCCTTTCTCTCTCCACATTTTAATAGTTCTGCCTTTATTCTAAGTGGTCTCACATGAATCATAATAGTTGAAGAGTTATAGCGATGGCCAATAAAGTGTTAACGGCTGCCTGACTTGTGCTCACTCTATGGAACTTCACACCAAGTCCAACTCCAAAGAAAATTATGCTCTTTGAGCTTCCGTTTACATTTCCTTCTCTCTCTTTCCATCTTCCCTTCCATCCATGAAGCATACTGACTTCCTGTTACATTGGATTGACCAAGGTCCTTCACTGTAAGCCTTCACTGTAAGCCTACATTCACTTCCAGGCAAATACCTTAGATCTAGACAAATCTGTCCACTTCCCTCCTAACCCAATTTTTTGTTGCTATATAACAAAGTCCCCAGAAGTCTCCCTTAGCCTGGTTCTACTGGCAATTTTTTTTTTGCTAAAATATCAGCAGTTTTTATTAGTGAGTAGCATCAACGATGGACAGCAGAAAATTTCTTGTTTTCCTCTCTAGATAAAAACAAACTGAGACATCTGAGAGCCTTTTTCTCAGAGAAGACAGATTATAAACCTACGAAATTTTGGAGTAGAAAGAAGAATATTGACTCCTCCTAGTTCTCCCCCATTTTCACTTTGTGGTCAGTAAACTTAAGATTTGTTGTGACTAAGATTGGAAATAATTATTTGCTCTCATATCTTCACTTGGAAATGAACATCCCCATATTATTTATTCAACAAATATTTATGAGTTCCTACGAGATATGTCAGGCTCTGTGTTAGGTCTGGGTGTTAAGCGGTGAAGCAAGTCATGGTGAAGAAAATCTGTGGGGGGAAGGAAAAATGAAAACATAAAACATACACGTATGTACACTCACATATGGTGTATTTGTATATATTACTTAAACACGTATATGCATATATTTTGTATCTACTATATATTTTACACATCTATGTAAATTTAACTTCTTTATTTACCTCGTGTGCTTATTCGACACATACTTCCTATTGCACAAATAATCACAAGTACCATGAAGCTCAGTGACAGAGAACCAAGTACCAATGGTGGGAGAAGTAGCTTAGGGACATTCCTGGTTCCTGGTCTTAATGAAAAGCAGCAAAGGATCTTGAAGTCTCTGTGTGCCAGCCCACAGACCCTGGTGTGGAATGAAGGAGCCATTCAGAACTGTGTCCTATGGGGGTGACTAAATGCCTGTGAGTTCAGCCGCACAGTGAGCACACCAATGTGTTCATTCAATGAGGAGCTAAAAATATTAGCACAGATACTGATGAAATGGATAAGGGAAATATTGAAGTCATGGTGTGTAGGTTACTCCTCTGAAGACAACACCTGTAAGATTCACAGCTTCTTTTCTTTCCAGCAGTGTTCCACAGTATAATCAAGCTCAGGTGCATAAATTATGTTTACAGCATTGAGTTAGAATCTCTGTGTTAGCTGTAGTGAGAATATGTGCCTCAGGTTGATTGTCTTGTGTTTCCAATCCATCTTGGCATTCACTTGAACATGAACCTGCCTCTCTATTCCATAACATTTTCTTCCAGGCAGAAGGTCTCTGCTCCAGGACACTACACTTTCTAAAGCTTTTGTGCTCAAAGTCAGGCTTTCTTTTCGGTCCCTTTGAATCAGGAAGAATAATGATCTTCCTATCTGAGATCCCAGATCTATGCTTTCTGCCCATGCTTAACATTATTTACAGTTTCCTAAATTCCTTCTCTCAGCTGGTGTCTCTCAGAATTCACCCAGAGACATTTTTGAATAGTTTTTCCTTTGTTCCTGAGATGCAGCATCCTACATGGCACTACGAAGCTCAGCCTCCAATCTTTGAGTTTCCCTGAACCTCTCCATGATGATCTCTCTCCTACTGGTCCTTTCACTAAATGTCCCCACCATGAGACTAGCTAACAAGGTCCTCCTATCTTAATTGGCCTCTCAGAGGCTCGCTTTTCTTTATGTAACCCCAGGATCGCTCAAACTCCCACTGTTCCTCCACAATAACCTAGCTGGCATCAGTAGCCCACCTGGATACCAGTTAGCTCAGAGCTGTCACAATCATTAGCATAGCAAAGCCCAATTATATCTACACATGCTTCCCCAATATTGCCTTTCCCTGGCAATATTTACCATTTAAAACTCCACATTTACTTTTTGTCTCAGCTGCTCCAAAGTCCAAGAGAAGCCAAATGACTTTGGGAAAGTTTAATATTTGTTTATTTTATTGAGTCATTCCAAAAGAAGTTTGTACAATCTATTTTAAATATCTGATGAAATAATTCATGAAAAAAATGTTAATAACTAGAAACATGCTAGTCAAACCTTTATATTCATATAGGTTGGACTTTTAATATTGGTAAGACTAATCTCTAGATATTTAAACTTGGGTAAGTCAGGAAACGTTCTCATTATCAGATTCATCATATTAAATGAGCATACTCATTCCTCATCTCTCAGGAGTAATAGCAATAACATCAATAATATGGATAGTAGATAGTCCACAAATGTTATGTGTCATCTCTCCTCTCCAGGGTATTTGTGTTATTTTAAGGGGCTACAGCATCTTCCTCAATGGGATGACTCTGCAAAGGCTTCAGAAGAATTCTGTTTGGGAAAAAACTTTGGAACAAGTTCTTGCCAATGTTTCTGACATTAAGCATATAGGTAACACCTCACTCTAGCTCTGCTATCAAGAACATCACTGGCCATTTTTTCCTCTCATTCTTATTATTGTCCTGTATTTATCAAATACGTTTTTGCAGTTTCTTTTCCTAAAGTCTATATTTCTGATTATATGATAGGTGACACAAATATTTCAAAATTTATAACTTGTCACTATGTACAATTGATAATGTTAACTCATTCCACAATCGTGTTGCATCCCCAAATGTAGAGGACTCTATTACACTGATTACCCTTATATTCCTACAGCAATCATTGCATTTCTCTGTGTAGAATCTGCTCCATCTCTTCTGGCAATAGATTCTGTGCTCTTGACCACAGGAGTGTGCATGTGAACCAACCTGAGTCAAGAAACATTGTCCAACTCTGGCCACTGAGATTGGCCTGGAGTAGACAGATGATCCATACATAGTCCTGCTCCAGAATATTTCTGGATTGAAGGAGCAGAAATCATATCTCTCCTCTCTGGTGGCAAAATTTCTGGGAAGTGAGTTCAGGGCTGCAAGTGGCCATGTTCCTTGCCTTATGTAGAAAATTTGTCTATATTAGGAAAAGATGAAGCCAATACATAAAAAGAAGCTGAAAAGTGACAGAGAGATGGAGAGAGAGTCCTGACATCATCACAGGCCAGGGAACCAGTTGCTCTTGAGGCCAATACCACCTTTTCTGTGATGTGTTTCATGAGTAATAAATTCTCCTTCACCTTGAATGAGAATCTTGTTATTTGTAAGTTAAAAAGTGCTTATTCATAAAATTTCCATTATCTTGTCCCAGCTCTTTAAGAAGAACTCCTACCAAAATAAACAGACTGGTCTATGCTATGGGAATCTACTCAAAATCTTGAGAAAGAGATGACCTTTATCATTTCCTACTAATACACTTTGCAATCCTCTTTCCTGCTGCCTTACTTCATTGGTTTACCCCTTCTGCCATCTTTTCCCTTTTCTTAGATGTTTTCAGCTCTATCCCCAAACAATTTTAGCTTCATCTAGTCTAAAAAGACCTTTCTTTGACGCTGTTGCTCCCTCAGCATACCATGTCATTTAGCCAAGGTGTGCCAGGCTCTGCTGCAATAACAAACAGCATCAGCATCTCAGAGGAAACAACAAAGATGTATTTCTTTCTCATAATAAGTGCAGTACAGGGCAGGGTGACTCTCTAGAACAAAGATCTTCTATGTGGACAACTCAATATCCCTAATAAAGAATATTCCAGCATTCTGTGATTGTACAGTGTACAGCATTGTAGTGGATGTAGCTGCCATAGCAAGTACAAGAGGGGAAGAGAAGGATGGAGAATTGCACACAAACTCCTTAAATGTTTCTGCCCGATTCTGAGACACGTCACCTTTGCAGAAATTTTATTGGTGAAAGTAACTCTTATGATCATAGCTAACTTCAAGGGTTCAGTTTGTGAGAGAGAATATTGGATATGAGTGAGTATTCAATATTTCTACATCCCTCTCTTCTTTGGTTTTACCACTAGAAATCTTAAGAAGTTAGAGCAAAATCAATGTAAATTTTTTTTTTTTCACAAACACTCAATCCTTAACTCCTTGCAAATTTGCTTCTGCACCAATAACTTGAATCAGTCAGCGTGGGTGAAGTAATGATTTTCCCACTCCCCCAAATCCAGTAGCTTACAACAATAAACGTTTATTTCTTTTTCATGACACTTGACTGTGGGTTGGTTGCAGCTCTGCTGCAGGCTGGAGCTCCGCCCCTTATGTCCTCTTTTCTGGGACCAAGACTGAAGGAGCAGTTCCCACGTTTCTGCTCAGACATGATATCGTTCACATTTGCTCACATGCCATTAGCCAAAGCACATTGTGTGGCCCGACCCAAAGTCAGTGAGGCTGGGATGTACACTCCCCGCACAGGAGGCACAAAAGGTTTCAGGGCAGTGGATGAGGATCCTCATATGGAGAAGCAGATGTGAGTAACCACGAGAAATAATATAATCTGTCACAGCTCTTGGCTGGCACTGCTCTGTTGGTACTTTTCTTATTCTATCCACTTCTTCCTAAGTAGGTACCTTTTTCTTACATGGTTTTAATTATAAAATCCTAAATATAGCACATAAATTACCTCTCTGAAACTATTTGTTTCTCTCACAACTTAAAATACTAAATCATCTGCCAGAAATATGCATTGTGTGAATTACAATTCCCATCAGCATCTCACTAGACATTCCTTAAACATATCCCAGCAGGTAAGCACTCTTCCAAATATTCCCATTTCTGTCTGAGGTGGCATTATTATCCTGACCCATCCTCTGCCATTAACGTCAGTGTCATTCTTAAATCCTACTTCTTTGCCTCCCCCACATCTTGTGAGTCGAGTGCTATCTAAAATCCCTTCTAATGTTTCGTTCCCTCCCATTACCTAATTCTACTATGATCCAGATACTTTCTAACTTAGGCTATTTCAATATCTTTCCTAATAGCGTACCTTATAACCCAGAAATTCCTTTCTTAAGTGTATGCCCATAAGGATTCTCACACACATGCACAGAGAAATTGTAAGAATACTCACTTCAGCATTGATTGGAATAACAAAAAACTGGAAAACAGGCACATGACCATTAACAAGAGAACTGATTGATTCTGGTATATTCACATGACGGAATAGTAGACAGCAGTGAAAATAAATAGTTACATATATCAACATGGATGATTTTCACAACAAAATGTCTGCTAGAATGGCAACAACACAACATGACATCCTTTCAATAAATATTTCAAATTATGCAAACAATCTCATTGTTTAGTAACATAATTTAGTAAGAGTATGTTTTAAAAGCATGGAATTCATAAATACCAAAATCATTACCATGGTTACTGAGCAAGGCATGGAGAACTGGAGTGAGAAGAGGAATGTGCCTGGAGGTGGTACACAGAGGGCTTCAACTGTATCCATAATGTTGTATTACTTAAGGTGGGCTGTGGATACACAGGGGTTTTGTTTGTTTATTTTTTACTCTTTATGACTTTAACCTATCAGAAATACTTAATGGTACATCATAAAAATTTTTAATGTCCCCTAACTAATCTCTCCATTCTAGACTCTCACCATCTTAAAGTGTTCTGCACCATTAGCCCAATTAATCTTTCTAAAATGCCATTTAGCTTTATCTTTAATTTGTAAGTCTCCTACTAGTTTCTACAGCCTATAATATAAATTCCACACTCCTTGCCTGTCATCCAAAGCTGCCAAGAACCCTCCCTGTTGCCATCTTCCTTACTCCCTTACCTGAAACATTCTCTCCTTCCCTGCCTGTTTACTTAAGTCTTATTTTCCCATCAATATCCAGTCTACCTATCCTTTTCCTTTCAAACCTATCTTAGACGGTGGAATAGATGGCCCTTTTTCTTATCTAGGGCTATTCCACTATGCATAGTCTTGAGCCCCGTTCTTCCCACACCCTCTGGGAAGAAGTTCCATCAACTTCCCCATTTTCTTTTAACTCGCTATGTTTTCTACATTCCTTTGTCTCCTATACAACCTCCTTTATCAAGCCTTCTCTTCCACTCAGCCCTGGAGGTTAAGCATCTACCACTCTGCATTCTTGGTATGTTTTTAGGGATTGCCAAGACTTGTGAAAGTTCAAAGATTTCATCCTACTTGCAAACTAGCCACTTAGCCCCCCAGAGTTTCATGGATGTTGGTAAAAGACGTAAAATGACTGATAAAAAAACAAATTATTTTATTGCTCACAGCAAAAGCAAGAGCTGGGACATCAGCTTTTCTTGTGCTAGTTCCCAGAACCCCAATTCCTACTGGAAGATGCAGAAGACCATGTGACACCTGCACACACACTGGGTTACATTATAGGAAAGAAATCCTGAGCATAGGGAACAAGAATTTGTTCAAGATGGCAGAGTAGAAAGATATGCATTCAATCCCTCTTGCAAGAGCACCAAATCACAACTAACTGATGAACAATAATCGACAGGAAGACACTGGAACTCACCAAAAAATATACCCCACATCCAAAGACAAAGGAGAAGCTGCAATGAGATGGCAGGAGGGGTCCAATCACAATAAAATCAAATCCCATAACCGCTGGGTGGGTGACTCAAAAACTAGAGAAGAATTATACCACAGAAGTCCTACCACTGAAGTGAATATTCTGAGCCCCACCTCAGGCTTCCCAACCTGGGGGTCTGGCAATAGGAGGGGGAATTCCCAGAGAATCAGACTTTGAAGGCTAGTGGGATTTGATTGCAGGACTTCGACAGGATTGGGGAAAACAGAGACTCCACTCTTCAAGGGCACACACAAAGTAGTGTGTGCATCAGGACCCAGAGGAAGGAGCAGTGACCCCATAGGAGACTGAACCAGACCTACCTGCTAGTGTTGGAGGGTCTCCTGAAGAGGCGGGGGGTGGCTATGCCTCACCATGAGGACAAGGACACTGGCAGCAAACATTCTGGGAAGTACTCCTTGGCATGAGACCTCCCATAGTCCAACATTAGCCCCACCAAAGAGCCAGGTAGGCTCCAGTATTGGGTCACCTCAGGCCAGACAACCAACAGGAGGGAACCCAGCCCCACCCATCAGCAGACAAGTGGATTAAAGTTTTACTGAGCTCTGCCCACCAGAGCAACACCAAGTTCTACACAGCACCAGTCCCTCCCATCAGGAAACTTGCACAAGCCTCTTAGATAGCCTCATCCACCAGAGGGCAGACAGCAGAAGCAAAAAGAATTACAATCCTAGAGTCTGTGGAACAAAAACCATCTTCAAAGAAAGACAGACAAGATGAAAAGGCAGAGGGCCATGTATCAGATGAAGGAACAAGATAAAATCGCAGAAAAACAAGTAAAAAAAGTGGAGATAGGAAACCTTCCAGAAAAAGAATTCAGGATAATGATAGTGAAGATGATCCAGGACCTCGGAAAAAGAATGGAGGCAAAGAGCGAGAAGATGAAATAAATGTTTTATAAAGACCTAGAAGAATTAAAGAACAAGCACACAGAAAAATTAAAGAACAAACAAACAAAGACGAACAATACAATAACTGAAATGAAAAATATACTAGAAGGAAACAATAGCAGAATAACTGAGGCAGAAGAACGGATAAGTGCCCTGGAAGACAGAAGAGTGGAATTCACTGCCACAAACAGAAAAAGAAAAAAGAATGAAAAGAAATGAAGACAGCCTAAGGAACCTCTGGGACAATATTAAACAAAACAACATTTGCATTATAGGGGTCCCAGAATGAGAAGAGAGAGAGAAAGGACATGAGAAAGTATTTGAAGAGATTATAGTTGAAAACTTCCCTAACATGGGAAAAGAAATAGCCACCCAAGTCCAGGAAGTGCAGAGAGTCCCAGGCAGGAAAAACCCAAGAAGAAACACAATGAGACACATAGTAATCAAACTGACAAAAATTAAAGACAAAGAAAAATTATTGAAAGCAACAAGGGAAAAACAACAAATAAAAAAAAAGGGACCTCCCATAAGGTTAACAGCTGATTTCTCAGCAGAAACTCTACAAGCCAGAAAGGAGTGGCAGGACATATTTAAAGTGATGAAGGGGAAGAACCTACAACCAAGATTACTCTACCCATCAAGGATCTCATTCAGATTCAATGGAGAAATCAAAAGCTTTACAGACAAGCAAAAGCTAAGATAATTCAGCACCACCAAACCAGCTCTACAACAAATGCTAAAGGAACTTCTCTAAGTGGGAAACACAAGAGAAGAAAAGGACCTACAAAAACAAACCCCAAACAATTAAGAAAACGGTAATAGGAACATATATATCAATAATCTTAAATGTGAATGGATTAAATGCTCCAACCAAAAGACACAGGCTTGCTGAATGGATACAAAAACAAGACCCATATATATGCTCTCTACAAGAGACCCACTTCAGACCTAGGGACACATACAGACTGAAAGTGAGGGGATGGAAATAGATATTCCATGCAAATGAAAATCAAAAGAAAGCTGGAGTAGCAATACTCATATCAGATAAAATTGACTTTAAAATAAAGAATGTTACAAGAGACAAGGTAGGACACTACATAATGATCAAGGGATCAATCCAAGAAAAAGATATAACAATTATAAACATATATGTACCAAACTTAGAAGCACTTCATTACGTAAGGCAAATGCTAAAAGCTATAAAAGAGGAAATTGACAGTAACACAATAATAACGGGGGACTTTAACACCTCACTTACACCAATGGACAAATCAGACAGAAAATTAATAAGGAAACACAAGCATTAAATGACACAATAGACCAGATAGATTTAATTGATATTTATAGGACATTCCATCCGAAAACAGCAGTTTACACTTTCTTCCCAAGTGCACACAGAACACTCTCCAGGACAGATCACATCTTGGGTCACAAATCAAGCCTGGGTAAATTTAAGAAAATTGAAATCATATCAAGCATCTTTTCTGACAATGCTATGAGATTACAAATGAATTACAGGGAAAAAAACACGTAAAAAACACAAACACGTGGAAGCTAAACAATACACTACTAAATAACCAAGACTTCACAGAAGAAATCAAAGAGGAAATCAAAAAATACCTAGAGACAAATGACAATGAAAACACGATGATCCAAAACCTATGGGATGCAGCAAAAGCAGTTTTAAGGGGGAAATTTACAGCAATACAATCCTACCTCAAGAAACAGAAAAATCTCAAATAAGCAGTCTAAACTTACACCTAAAGGAACTCGAGAAAGATGAACAAACAAAATCCAAAGTTAGTAGAAGGAAAGAAATCATAAAGATCAGAGCAGAAATAAATGAAATAGAAACAAGAAAAAAAGTAGCAAAGATCAATAAAACAAAAAGCTGATTCTTGAGAAGATAAATAAAATTGATAAACCTTTAGCCAGACTCTTCAAGAAAAAGAGGGAGAGGACTCAAATCAATAAAATTAGAAATGAAAAAGAAGAAGTTACAACGGACACCACAGAAATACAAAGCATCATGAGACTACTACAAGCAACTCTATGCCACTAAAATGGACAACCTGGAAGAAATGGACAAATTCTTAGAAAGATATTACCTTCCAAGACTGAAGCAGGAAGAAATAGAAAATATGACCAGACGATTCACAAGTAATGAAATTGAAACTGTGATTAAAAATCTTCCAACAAACAAAAGTCCAGGACCAGATGGCTTCAGAGTTGAATTCTATCAAACATTTAGAGAAAAGCTAACACCCATCTTTCTCAAACTCTTCCAAAAAATTGCACAGGAAGGAACACTCCCAAACTCATTGTACAAGGCCACCATCACCCTGATACCACAACCAGAAAAAGACACTACAGAAACAGAAAATTATAGACCAATATCACTGACGAATATAGATGCAAAAATCCTCAGCAAAATACTAGCAAACAGAATCCAACAGCACATTAAAAGGATCATACACCATGATCAAGTGGGATTTATCCCAGGGATGCAAAGATTCTTCAATATATGCAAATCAGTAAATGTGGTTAATACACCATATTAACAAATTGAAGAATAAAAACCATATGATCATCCCAATAGATGCAGAAAAAGCTTCTGACAAAATTCAACACCCTGAGATAATTCAACACCCATTTATGATAAAAACTCCAGAAAGTAGGCATAGAGGAAACCTACCTCAACATAATAAAGGTCATATATGACAAACCCATGGCAAATATCATTCTCAATGGTGTAAAACTGGAAGCACTTCCTCTAAGATCAGGAATAAGACAAGGATGTCCACTATCATCACTCATATTCAACTTAGTTTTGGAAGTCCTAGTTACAGCAATCAGAGAAGTAAAAGAAATAAAAGGAATACAAATTGGAAAAGAAGAAGTAAAACTGTCACTGTTTGCAGATGACATGATACTATACACTGAAAATCCTAAAGATGCCACCAGAAAACTACTAGAGCTAATCAATGAATTTGGTAAAGTTGCAGGATACAAAATTAATGCACAGAAACCTCTTGCATTCCTATACACTAACACAAAAGATCCGAAAGAGAAATTAAGGAAACAATCCCATTCACCATTGCAACACAAAGAATAAAATACCTAGGAATAAATCTAGCTAAGGAGACAAAAGACCTGTACTCAGAAAACTATAAGACACTGATCAAAGAAATCAAACATGGCACAAACAGATGGAGAGATATACCATGTTCTTGGATTGGAAGAACCAATATTGTGAAAATGACTACACTATTCAAAGCAATCTACAGATTCAATGCAATCCCTATCAAATTACCAATGGCATTTTTTACAGAACTAGAACAAAAAATCTTAAAATTTGTATGGAGACACAAAATACCCCAAATAGCCAAACCAATCTTGAGGGACAAAAACAGAGTTGGAGGAATCAGACTCCCTGACTTCAGGCTATACTACAAATCTACAGTAATCAAGACAATATGGTACTGGCACAAAAACAGAAATACAGATCAATGGAACAGGATAGAAAGCCCAGAGATAAACCCACGCACCTATGGTCAACTAATATATGACAAAGCAGGCAAGGATATACAGTGGAGAAAAGACAGTCTCTTCAATAAGTGGTGCTGGGAAAACTATACAGCTACATGCAAAAGAATGAAATTAAAATACTTCCTTACACCGTACACAAAAATAAACTCCAATGGATTAAAGACCTAAACGTTAGAACAGACACTATAAAACCCTTAGAGGAAAACATAGGAAAAACACTCTTTGACATAAATCACAGCAAGATCTTTTTTGACCCACCTACTAGAGCAATGGGAAAAAAAAACAAACAAATGGGACCTAATGAAACGTAAAAGCTTTTGCACAGCAAAGGAAACTATAAACAAGATGAAAAGACAACCCTCAGAAATGGAGAAAACATTTGCAAATGAATTAATGGATAAAGTATTAACTCCCAAATATATAAACAGCTCATGCAGCTCAATAATAAAGAAAAACAAACAACCCAATCAAAAAATGGGCAGAAGACCTAAACAGACATTTATCCAAAGAAGACATATAGATGGCCAAGAGGCACATGAAAAGCTGCTCAACATCACAAATTATCAGTGAAATGCAAATCAAAACTACAATGAGGTATTACCTCACACCAGTTAGAATGGGCATCATCAGAAAATCTACAAACAACAAATGCTGGAGAGGGTGTGGAGAAAAGGGAACCCTCTTGCACTGTTGGTGGGAGTGTAAATTGATACAGCCACTATGGAGAACAGTAAGGAGGTTCCTTAAAAAACTAAAAGTAGAACTACCATATGACCCAGCAATCCCACTACTGGGCATATACCCAGAGAAAACCATAACTCAAAAAGACACATGCACCCCAATGTTCATTGCAGCACTACTTACAATAGCCAGGTCATGGAAGCCATGTAAATGCCCATCGACAGATGAATGGATAAAGAAGTTGTGGTACATATATACAATGGAATATTACTCGCCATAAAAAGGAATGAAACTGGGCCATTTGTAGAGATGTGGATGGACCTAGAGACTGTCATACAGAGTGAAGTAAGTCAGAAAGAGAAAAACAAACATCATATATTAATGCATGTATGTGGAATCTAGAAAAATGGTACAGATGAACCAGTTTGCAAAGCAGAAATAGAGACACAGATGTAGAGAACAAACATATGGACACCAAGGTGGGAAAGTGGGCAGGGGGTGGTGGTGGTGGTGGTGGTGGTGGTGGAATGAATTGGGAGATTGGGATTGACATATATACACTAATATGTATAAAAGAGATAACTAATAAGAACCTGCTGTATTAAAAATAAAATAAAAATTTTTTACAAAGTACTTCTCTAAATAAAATATACAAGGCTTTCTTTTTCCTAAAAAAAAAAAAAAAAAAAAAAGTCAGTAAGCACATCTGCCCTTCCCGCTGAAGAAAGATGCTATATCTTCCAAAGCCATTTGCTATACAAATTTCCTTGAAAAGATACATCTGAAAAAAAAAAAAAAAAGGCAATCAGTGCCTTTGGTCAAAAGATGGTCAGAAACATGAGAGACGCAAAGAGAACTGTCTTCTGAAAGTTACTAGTCCTATTTCTGCAACTCCATTGTAAAAATCCTTGAAAGCAGGGTTTGGCAAACATTTTCTTAAAGGGTCAAATAGTAAATGTTTTAGGGTTATAGATCATAGTATCTCTGACATTGTAGCTCAAAAGGAGCCAGAGGCAATATGTAAAAGAATGGATGTGACTATAGTCCAGCAAAACTTTATTTACTAAAACAGGTGGCTGCCCCCTACCTGTGAAAAGTGGAACCACATTTATGGGCACACAATGTTCTAGATGCTTGGTGATACCTCAGTGAATGAAACAGATAAAATGCCCTACATTCATCACTCATATCATCAACAAACAAAATACATAAGTAAAAGATAGTTTGCCAGATGATAAGTGCTGTGGGGAAAAATAAAGCAGGAAATGGGGAGATACAGAGGGAAGTAAAGTTTTGGTTAAGGGGTCAGGGAAGGCATCAACAAGAAGGTAACTTAAAGGGAAGACGGGAAGGAAGGGCTGATACCTAGGAGAAGAGCGGTCCAGGTGAAGGAAACCAATGAAAATGTCCTGAGATGACAGCACCCCAGGCATGCACAGCAGGTTCCAGGGGCAAAAAGGAAGGATTAGAGGTGAAGCAACGTGAATAAGAGGAAGAATGGTAAGAGAAGAGCTCAAGAATTAGCTGTAGGATTCAAGGGAGGAATAATCTGCACTGAGCTGTATTTTTAGAGATAAATCTGCTGCTTTGATAATAGTTTGAAATGGGGCAGGGGTGAAAGTAAGAAAACGATTGAGGATGCCTTTAAAATAATCCAGGCAGAGATGCTAGCTCAGACCAGAGGGAGAGCAGCTACATCCTGGATAAATCCTGAGAGTACAGTCAATAGGACTGTAGCCATCAGGTGGGTTGGATGTGCCGTGTGAGAGAAAAAACGGAGGCCAAGATGACAGCACAGGTTTTTTTCCTGAGCTATGGGAAGAATGGAGTTGCCACAGACTGACACGGGAACACTGAGAGAGGAGCAGGTTTCCGGGCAGATCTGGAGTTCTGCTTCAGGATGTTAAGTAGATACCTGGTAACGTGTTGATGATAATGAGCTATCTACTTAACAAAGTTGCCTACAGCCAGCCATGCAGCCCAGCAATGTACATCCAGGAACTCCAAATGTTAATGGACAGAAGCCTCCCTTTCCCTCTGCAGAGTTTGGGCCTCGTGGCCTCTACAGATGGGTCAGCTGGAACATTAATTCAGATCACTTCTCTGGCCAAACAGACACAGAATGATGACAAGGGTCCTTTGTCCAGATGTTATCTGATGAACGACAGATCCTGCATATGAAGACAAGGCTGTCTGCCTATCAAAATGCATATTCATTAAACTCTTTATCAACTGTCAGCCCAGAGGGGAGAGTGACAGATTTTTAACAAGATAATTTGAGGAATATTCCCTAAACATATTGGACTAAATTGTCCCTCATGTATCTGGGCTGGTGCCAGGAGGCACCATCCACATCTTGAATTCTTCCCCAGGCCACTTTACAGGGTCAACTGACGTGTCCTCTCATGCTGCTTAAAAAACAGTGCACAAAGCCTACTTTGAGGGATTCCCTGGTGGCGCAGTGGTTAAGAGTCCACCTGCAAACGCAGGGGACACTGGTTCAACCCCTGGTCTGGGAAGATCCCACATGCTGTGGAGCAACTAAGCCTGTGAGCCACAACTACTGAGCCTGCACTCTAGAGCCCATGAGCCACAACTACTGAGCCCGCATGCCACAACTACTGAAGCCCGCTCGCCTAGAGCCTGTGCTCCACAGCAAGAGAGGCCACCGCAATGAGAAGCTCGCTCACCGCAAGGAAGAGTAGCACCAACTTGCTGCAACTAGAGAAAAGCCTGTGAGCAGTGATGAAGACCCAACACAGCCAAAATAAAATTTTTTTAAATACCAAAAAAAACCCCAAAAACCAAAGCCTACTCTGAGGAGAATGCAGAGGTTGCTTGCTCTAAAAGTGAAAAAAATCCCAGTGCTAGAGTTGCACCCATTTTGCCTCATCTCTCACATCCAGGCTGTATCCCCCAGATGAAAAAAGGGTAGAAGGTGGCTTTGCTTGGCTTATGATTGCTTTTAGACAAGCATTTCTAAGTAAAAGCAAAGCCCCACCTAGTATGTATGAACAAAAGAACTAACACACACCTAATTTCACTTTGGCATTCAATTTTATACATTTTCATGCATCTATGAAATATTTCTCACAGAGAGGCAGCAGGAATAACTTAGACGAGAATGTTCCTACATGTAGAATCCTGTCCTTTCTCAGGATTCTCCAGTATCAAGTTGGAGGAGGTTAGTCACTAAAGTGAGGCTGAGTTTCAGGACAAAGATTAGATGCCTCTTTGAAATATTTGAAGAGGGAGGATGTATTCCTCCAGATGGAAAACTAAAAGCTCCTTGACACAGAAAGAAGACATTGGCCTGGGTCCAACAGAAGCATAATGGGGCTCAACCCAGGGGAGAAAGAAGTTGACAGTTTTAGCATTGTAGATGGAAATGGAACAGACAGAAGAGAAAATAAAGTTCAGAAAGTACTGAAGGAACAAAAGTAGACTTGCTTCTCGAGAACAGAAACCATCAGAGCTGTGCCAGAGAATATGTGCATAGAATGTGGGCAACTGGTCCAGACAGAGAGGCAACATGTATACCTTAGAAATATTAAGATGCAATTCAGGGAAGTTTACTATATCCATTGGGATATATTTTGCTGCAAGTAACAATTCCTGATTAAAAGTAACAATATTCAGGATCCATTATCTCAAATAACAAGAAATCCAGGATTGGGGGATTCAAAAGTTGATATAGCAGCTCAACGACGTCAACAAAAACCTTGGTTTAATGCTCTTTTTCTGCACTATAATTGTTCAGGTGTTGGTGGTTTCTCTCATGATCACAAGTTAGCTGCAACAACTCTTCTGTCCTATTTTTCACAAAACAGTATCTGAAAAATAAGATAGTGGATGGGAACATAAAGGGTGTGGCTCTGTCTTTAGCGGTAATGGTGAAGGGGCAGGGGGGCTAACACAAATTACCCAGAAGACCTCTTTTTACCTCCTTTTGACCAAATCTGAGTTATCTGCCAGGGAGTAGGATTGTTCTATTTGGCTTAAATTAATCAAAAAGTCATTCCCTGGGGTGAGTACATTGTAAAAAGAATAAAATTAAGGTTTTATTTGCAAGGAAGGGAAGATATCTGTTGGGTAGAAAACCAAGAGTGCCATATTTCACTTCGTGCATTTCCAATATTCCATCTTAAAAAATACTTCTGGAAAGTAAGAACTTTGGCAGGAATAAAGTTTGAGAAGTTGAGATTAAGATGTCTAAGAGAGAGGAAAAAAACAGAATGGAATAAAAACCTCTGTTTCTGGTAAGGTGGTTTATATAACAGTGATGGAACATCTCTAGAGAAATGATAATTTTAAAAACTGGATAAAATATTAACCTCATGTCTTTGGAACTGTCAAGTGCTAACAAAGCAGTGAAAAATTATGTGGCCACAATCTAGAAGCAAATGGAAATCAAGAGAGACAAAGTTGGCACTTAGAGCCATTGTGCCCTAGGAATGCCTGACAATTTTGAAAGAAGTAGATGAAAGGCTCAGAAGCTGAACAGGGGCACAGCACCTGGAGTTCAGAAGCTTCCATGAGGAGCCTGATAGAAACATCAGCCCATGGGTTGGTGACATGAAGGGCTAGGTCCTGAGAGTAAGTAATATATCAGAAATAGACCTGCCATTATGGGGTCTTCAGCTTCAAATCACCTTGTTCCTTGAAATTGGTGATAGATCTGGAATAGCTAGAGTCCCTACTAACCGTCTGGCTGATGGAAACATTAATATTCTTTGGAGAAATAGAACATAACTTGAAGTCACTAATTACTCATATTTTTTTTTCATATTTTCAGTTTTTAAAAACTTAGGCATTGTCATATCATTTCACCTACTGGCACATAATCAAAACCTCCTGACACATGAGGAGATAAGACAATGTGATTGGAAAGCAAGAAGGACAATGGACAATAAAAACCCACCCACTGGGCTCCAGAGGGTAAAGATATGTAGAATTTAACTACAATTAATGTGTGCAAGGAAAGAAAAACAAATTTGAAATTTAGAAATTGGAAAATTAGAAAATCAATAGATGGGCTGAATAGCAAATTAGATACAGCTGATTAGAGAATTCATGCACTGAAAGTTAGATCAGAGGAATATATTCTGAATGAAGTAAGAGAGAGAAGAGGAAGGGAAATATAGAAGAGATAAGGCAAGATAGAGGAAATACACAGAGAAACTACTAATTAAGTATAATTAAAATCCCAGAAGGAAAGGAGAAAGAGAACAGGAAAAGCAATATTTGAGGTGATAATACCTGAGAATTATCTAAAATGAATGAGGAATATCAAGCCATAGATGTAAGAAGCACTATACACAGTAGGCAGAATAAATAAAAAGAAAATTACACCTACACACAGCATAGTAAAATTGCTAAAGATGAAGATAAATTCCTAAAAGATGAAGATAAATTTTCTAAGCTAGGAAAACATTTTCAAAGTTAACAATAACATAGTAGTTGGCTTCTCAAAAGAGAATTTATATCTTCAAATTTCTGAAAAAAATAATTGCCAAGCAAGAATTACATACCAAACAAAATGAAAGAAAATGAAGGTATTTTTAGATAAGTAAAAACAAAGAGCATTTTCAACATTATACTCAAAGTAAAGAAAATACTAAAAGAAAGGAATGAACAAGAAGTATTACATATGCGGGCAACTTTGTTTTTTAGCTAAACACATGAATAATGCTTCTAGGCTTTTAAAGTTGTAGGGAATCAATACAGCCACTATGGAGAACAGTATGGAGGTTCCTTGAAAAACTAAAAATAGAACTACCATATGACCCAGCAATCCCACTACTGGGCATATATCCAGAGAAAACCATAATTCAAAAAGACACATGCACGCCAATGTTCATTGCAGCACTATTTACAATAGCCAGGTCATGGAAGCAACCTAAATGCCCATCGGCAGACGAATGGATAACAAAGATGTGGTACATATATACAATGGAATATTACTCAGCCATAAAAAGGAACCGAAATTGGGTCATTTGTAGAGATGTGGATGAATCCAGAGACCATCATACAGAGTGAAGTAAGTCAGAAAGAGAGAAACAAATATCGTATATTAACGCATATATGTGGAACCTAGAAAAATGGTACAGATGAACCAGTTTGCAGGGCAGAAATTGAGACACAGATGTAGAGAACAAATGTATGGACACCAAGCAAGGGGGGGAAAGCGGCTGGGTGGTGGTGGTGTGTGATTGGGATTGACATGTATATACTAATATGTATAAAATGGATAACTAATAATCTGCTGTATAAAAAATAAATAAAATTCAAAAAACCCCAAATATACATGTTAATTAGAAGCTCAAAAAAAATTGTAGAGAATCAAAATATATGAAGACATAACATACAATCTGTGAAGGAGAGCAAAGGTAATAGAAGGTTTTTAGTTCCTTGAATTTTGCAGGAAGAGGTGAAAGTCCTAATTTGCAGTAGACATCAATAAATTGAGAAAATATGTTATAATCTATAGGATACCACTAAAAAAATTGTTAAAAAGAAAATATTTATAACCTTCTTAACAGATGAAATAAAATGCAATAATAAACATAATCCAAAACAGGGGGCACTTCTTTGTTACTCACCATATAAACAAAATAGAGAAAGTGTATGATCGTTTCAAAAGACGTAGCAAAAGCATTTGATAGCTTTTAGTATCCATTTATGATGAAAAACTAATCAAACTAGAAATAGAAAAGAACCTTTAGAAACAATTTTATTGAGGTACAATGGATATACAATAAAATGCACAGCCTGAAAGCATTTGATTTGATAAGTTTTGACAAGTATCTACCCCTGAGAAACTATCACTGCAGTTAGATAGGGACATCCATCACCTCCCCAAGCCTCCTTGTGCCTCTTTGTAATTTCTCCTTCCTGCCCCTTCCCACAGCCACCCTCAGCCGCAGGGAAACACTGCACTGCTTTCTGTTATTACAGTTTTGTTGGCATTTATCAGAATTTCATGTAAATCGAGTCTCTATGCTCTTTTTTTGTCCGACTTCTTTCACTCTGCCTAATTATTTTGGGATTCATGCATGTGGTTTTATGTATCAACAGTCCATCCCTATTTCTGAGTAGTATCCTATTGTATGGGGATACTACAATTCATATTGACATTCACCTGCTGGTGGACATTTAGATTGTTTCCAGTTTAGGGCTATTACAAATAAAGCTTTCATGAACACTCGTGTACAAATCTTTGTATGAATCCATGCTTTCACTTCTCTTGGGTATATATGTGTGTGTGTGTGTGTGTGTGTGTGTGTCTCTGTGTGTGTATATGTAGATATACAGATTACATACACACACACACACACACACACACACACACACATATATATATATACCTGTGAATGGAATGGCTAGATTATATGGTAGGTAATACTTAACTTACTAAGAAATTGCCAAACTGTTTTTCTAAATTAGTTCTACCATTTTTCATTCCCGGCAGTGTGAGAATTCTATTTCCTCCACATCTTTACCAACACTTGCTTATCTGTATCTTTTTTTTTTTTAATTTTAGGCTTCTACTAGCCTTTTAATTTTCATAATATCTAAGAATACTGAGAATCTTTTTGAGTTATTTGCCATTCTTTTATTTAGTGAAATATCTTTCTTTCACTCTTTGAGCATTTTTTAATTTTTTTTTTATATCATTACTGAGCCTTCAGAGTTTTTAAAATACATACATATATATTACATACTTACATACAATGATTATTTTTCATTGATATTTTTGTCTCTCTTGGTGCCAGCACCACACTGTTTTTATTACTGTAGCTTTATAATAAATCTTGAAATCAGGTGGCATTATATTACTTCCCCAAGTTTATATGTATGTGTGTGTGTATCTCATACATATATGTGAAATACATTTTTTCACTAAATATATATATATATTTTTGTGGGTACATTCCTTTGTCAGATGTACAATGCACAAACATTTTATATCAGTCTGTGTTTGTCTTTTAATTCTTTTAACAGTATATTTTAAAAAGCACTAATTTTAAATTTTCATGAAGTTCAATTTATATATTTTTTTTCTTTTAGGGATTGTGCATTTGGTGTCACATCTAAGAAATCTTTGCATAATCCAAGATCACAAAGATGCTCCCCTATGTTTTCTCCTAGAAGCTTCATGTTTTAGAGTTTACAGTTAACCCTGTGATCCATTTTCTATTAACTGTTTAACATATTGCAAAGTATAGAACAAGGTTATATTTTTGCATGTGGATATTCGATTATTCCAGCACCATCAGTTGAAAATACTATTATTTCTCTGATAAATTGCCTTACACAAACCATTGTCAAAAATGAGTTGTCCACAACTAAAGATCCCACATGCCACAACTAAAGATCCCACATGCGGCAACGAACATTACCACATGCTGCAACTAAGATCCAGCACAGCCAAATAAATAAAAATTTTAAAAATGAGTTGTCCATATATGTGTGAGTCTGTTTTTGGGTTCAGTATTATTTTTCATTGATTTTTTTTGTCTCTCTTGATGCCAACAACATACTGTTTGGACTACTGTAGTTTTTTATAATAAATCTTGAAATCAGGTAGTATTAGTCCTACAAGTTTGTTCCTCATTTGTAGAGTTGTGCTGTCCATTCCAAGTCCTTTGCATTTCTGTATTAAATTTAGAATCATTTTGTCAATGTCTGAAAAAAATCCAGTCAAGTGCCAAGTTAAGTATTTAGCGCCCACTTCAGATGCTCAATGAGTTACTGTGCAATGTGATGGGTGAAAAAACTATTATCTCACAGGGGTGAAACTTCTGGGCTTACTTGTTCTGTGTCTTGCATACACCCACCTTATTCAGCACAAATTGCGTGTTTCATCAAGTTTACAAATTATGACAGATTATAAGTGAGCAACACTGTGAGCTGGGACCTATGCCAACCCTTACGTGCATTATTTCACTTAATGCTCACAGCAATCAGCAAGGAAGGTACTGTGATTCCTCTCTATTTAACAGATGGAGACATTTAGACTCAGAGAAGGTAAGCAATTTGCCCAAGGATACACACCCTTGATTTGACTCTAAATCCGGCTTATTGACCACTAGGTCACTCTGCCTCTGGGGCCCCAGAGATCCATTTAGATAATGATATGAATGTCTTATCTGCTCTCTACCAGTTTATAAAACCCCACAAGGGCAGAGACACCAGTACACACACAGCACCTTGAACATAATTATATGGGAAACATCCAATAAAATATTTTGAAAGAGAATGATTGAACAAATGAACGGAGGGATGAGAAAAGAGGAAAATAAGAGTTTATATTGGATTGCAGCATATAGAATTTGGGTTTGGTGAATGGTGATGCATTTGTCTGTAAGGCTTTTTGCAAGGTTTTGTAATGATTTACAAAAGGGTAAAATCTGGACTGCCAGCAAGATAGTCAAATAAGCTGTCCATGTAGAAATGAAATCTGACAGTACCAGTTGCAGTGAGAGAAAATTCTGGCAAGCCTTGCAATCCAGTTATGACCACCCAACAAGTATTGTAGAATATGCACCAGGACAAGAAAACACATGATTTAGGAAACACTTTTTGCAAGTTAAAAATCTGGGTTACTTAACTAATCTCACCATTTTAGAATTTTGGATGCTAAAGAAACCTTACAAAGCATTGATTCTGCCTCTCAGTTTCATCGCAGAGAAATGGAGCCTGAGAGAGACTGATGGTCCCATCTAAGGTCACACAGTTTGCTGTTAATAGAAATCCAAATACATTAATTCCCAGACTAATACTCACTCCTCTACAACACAGAGTCTCTATGTGTATCCAACCATAGATAATCTCACACTTTTTATGATCTGTGGACTAAAAAGGGATTTCTGCAGACAGGATTAATGTCTTCAGAGTTTTCTAGAGAGAATGGGGAAGGCCTGATAGAGGAAAGAGGAGCAAATAAGCAGGGATCTGGGAAGCTTCAAGAGAAAGCTGAAAATACAACGTTTCCCTGCTGTTAGCCTTCCTAACAGTTTCAATGAAAGCAGAATTTCCATGGTATTTACAGGAGGATCTAAGAATCCTATTCAGCCTGGGTTGACTCAGTTTCTATGTCAACCCATTGCTATTTGGCCATATTACTTCACTTTGCTTTTGTGCAACTCATTTTGCCCGCTAGTTCCCTCCACCCTGAGGATATCATGCACTGGGAATATTTACAGCTGGGTACCAGTATTAGGCAGTTGCATTTACTATCTTTAATTCTCCCTATTACTTTGCAAATTAGATGTGATCATCATTCTTGTTTAATAGGTGAAGCAACAGAAGCTCAGAATGCATGAGAAATACATCCTAGGTAACACAATTAATAAGATATAGAGCCAGAAATCAAACCAGGTCCTGGGGATGCCCAAGTCTTTGCTCTTCTCACAGTGCAAAAAGACTGCCTGAGTTGAATTCTGCATTCCCAGGCAGCACATGCTATTAACCAGAATGGTGAGTAGGTGTTCTGATTTGCTGGACAGGAAGAGTGTCCTTCATGGGTATCCAGAATAATCAATGGTTAGAAAATCATTCATTGGTAAAGAGAGGTGGGATATAAAAGCAAGATGAAAGAGAGTCAGAAAAAATAATAATAATTAAAAATAATACATAAATGGTGCCAGGCACTATTCCACACACTTCACAAAGTATATCCTTATTTAGTTCTTACAACAGTAGGAAATGTTTCTATTGCCGAAGAGGAATGGGAAGCTTTTAGACTTAGGTGACCTACTGAAAGTCACACAGCCAGGAAATAGTGAAAGTCTTTTATCAGAGTCTATTTTCTATTTTTTTAAAAATATATATGTATTTTAAATTCATTTATTTATTTATTCTTTTCTTTTTGGCTGTGTTGGGTCTTCGCTGCTGTACATGGGCTTTCTCTAGTTGAGGCAAGAGGGGGCTACAGTTCATTGTGGTGCACAGGCTTCTCATTGCGATGTTTTCTCTTGCTGCAGATGCAGAGCACTGGCTATAGGTGCAGGGTCTTCAGTAGTTGTGGTGCGTGGGCTCAGTAGTTGTAGCTCATGAGCTCTAAAGGGCAGGCTCAGTAGCTGTGGCTCACGGGCTTAGTTGCTCCGTGACATGTGAGATCTTCCAGGACCAGGGCTCGAACCTGTGTCCCCTGCATTGGCCAGCGGATTCTTAACCACTGCACCACCAGGGAAGCCCCAGAGCCTACTTTCTTAACCTGGAGGGTTGAAAATCCTCCAGGTGGATTAGAGAAAGAGTGGAAATAGAGAAAGAAAAGAAACCACCAGGTAACCGGAAATGTAATAGGCCAGTGAACACAATATTAAAATTTGCAGCTTTTACTTAAAGAAAAATAATTGTTGTTAAAGACCAGGCTCAAAGATTTCTAAAGTACGTTCTGAAGTTCTATAAAGCTGAAATCGGATTTTTTTTCCTATTTGAGACAATATAAGTCTCCAGATATAAATGAGAAGTTATATAGTTTCTCTCCGTGCAATACAGTTTCTTTAGCGTGAAACTGAGCAGTGCAATTGTGTTTACGGGTGTTGAATTTTTTTGAAAGCTTTCTCTGCATATACTGAGATGATCATATGGTTTTTCTCCTTCAATTTGTTAATATGCTGTATCACATTGATTGATTTGCATATATTGAAGAATCCTTGCATCCCTGGGATAAATCCCACTTGATCATGGTGTATGATCCTTTTAATGTGTTGTTCGTTTCTGTTTGCTAGTATTTTGTTGAGAATTTTGGGGTCTATAATATTCATCAGTGATATTGGTCTGTAATTTTTTTGGTAGTATCTTTGTCGGGATTTGGTATCAGGGTGATGGTGGCCCTGAAGAATGAGTTTGGGAGTGTTCCTTCCTCTGCAATGTTTTGGAAGAGTTTGAGAAGGATGGGTGTTAGCTCTTCTCTAAATGTTTGATAGAATTCCCCTGTGAAGCCATCTGGTCCTGGAGTTTTGTTTGTTGGAAGATTTTCAATCACAGCTTCAATTTCATTACCTGTGACTGATCTGTTCATATTCTCTATTTCTTCCTGGTTCAGTTTTGGAAATTTATACTTTCTAAGAATTTGTCCCTTTCTTCCAGGGTGTCCATTTTAGTGGCATAGAGTTGCTTGTAGTAGTTTCTTAAGATGCTTTGTGTTTCTGTGGTGTCTGTTGTAACTTCTCCCTTTTCATTTCTAATTTTATTGATTTGAGTCCTCTTCCTCTTTTTCTTGAAGAGTCTGACTAATGGTTTATCAATTTTGCTTATCTTCTCAAAGAACCACCTTTTAGTTTTATTGATCTTTGCTATTGTTTTCTTTCTATTTCACTTATTTCTGCTCTGATCTTTATGATTTCTTTCCTTCTGCTAACTTTGGGTTTTGTTTGTTCTTTTTCCTCTAGTTCCTTTAGGTGTAAGGTTAGATTGTTTATCTGAGATTTTTCTTGTTTCTTGAGGTAGGCTTGTATAGCTATAAAATTCCCTCTTAGAACTGCTTTTGCTGCATCCCACAGGTTTTGAATTGTCATGTTTTTATTGTCATTTTCTCTAGGTATTTTTTGATTTCTTCTTTGACTTCTTCACTGATCTATTTGTTATTTAGTAATGTATTGTTAACCTCCATGTGTTTGTGTTTTTTACATTTTTTTCACTGTAATTCATTTCTAATCTCAAAGTGCTGTGGTCAGAAAAGATGTTTGATATGATTTCACTTTTCTTAAGTTTACTGAGGCTTGATTTGTGACCCAAGATGTGATCTATCTGGAGAATGTTCCAGGTGCACTTGAGAAGAAAGTGTAATCTGCAGTTTGGGGATGGTATGTCCTATAAATATCAATTAAACCTATCTGATCTATTACATCATTTAAAGCTTCTGTTTCCTTATTTATTTTTGTTTTGGAAGATCTGTCCATTGGTGTAAGTGAGTGTTAAAGTCGCCCACTGTTATTGTGTTACTGTCGATTTCCTCTTTTATAGCTGTTAGCAGTTGCCTTATGTATTGAGGTGCTCTTATGTTGGTGCATATATATTTATAATTGTTATATTTTCTTCTTGGATTGATCCCTTTACCATTAGCTAGTGTCCTTCCTTGTCTCTTGTAACATTCTTTATTTTAAAGTCTATTTTATCTGATATGAGTATTGCCACTCCAGCTTTCTTTTGATTTCCATTTGCATGGAATGTCTTTTTCTATCCCCTCACTTTCAGTCTGAATGTGTCCCTAGGTCTGAAGTGGGTCTCTTGTAGACAGCATATATATGGGTCTTGTTTTTGTATCCATTCAGCAAGCCTGTGTATTTTGGTTGGAGCATTAAATCCATTCACATTTAAGGTAATTATCGACATGTATGTTCCTATGACCATTTTCTTAATTGTTTTGGGTTTGCTTTTGTAGGGCCTTTTCATCTCCTGTGTTTCCCACTTAGAGACATTCCTTTAGCATTTGTTGTAGAGCTGGTTTAGTGGTGCTGAATTCTCTTAGCTCTTGCTTGTCTGTAAAGCTTTTGATTTCTCCATCAGATCTGAATAAGATCCTTGTTGGGTAGAGTAATCTTGGTTGTAGTTTCTTCCCTTTCATCACTTTAAGTATATCATGCCACTCCCGTCTGGCTTGTAGAGTTTCTGCTGAGAAATCAGCTGTTGAAATTATGGGAGTTCCCTTGTATGTTATTTGTCATTTTTCCCTTGCTGCTTTCAATAAGTTTTCTTTGTCTTTAATTTTTGCCAATTTGATTACTAAGTGTCTTGGCATGGTTCTCCTTGGGATTATCCTGTATGGGACTCGCTGCGCTTCTTGGACTTGGGTGGTTGTTTCCTTTCCCATGTTAGGGAAGTTTTTTATTATAATCTCTTCAAAAATTTTCTCGGGTACTTTCTCTCTCTCTTCTCCTTCTGCGACCCCTATAATGGGAATGTTGTCGTGTTTAATGTTGTCCCAGAGGTCTCTTAGGCAGCTTTCATTTCTTTTCATTCTTTTTTTATTTATTCTGATCCACAGCAGTTAATTCCACCATTCTGTCCTCCAGGTCACTTAACCTTTCTTCTGCCTCAGTTATTCTGCTATTGATTCCTTCTAGTATAGTTTTCATTTCAGTTTTTGTATTGTTCATCTCTGTTTGTTTGTTCTTTAATTCTTCTAGGTCTTTTTAAACATTTCTTGTATCTTCTCAATCTTTGCCTTCAGTCTTTTTCTGAGGTCCTGGATCATCTTCACTATAATTATTCTGAATTCTTTTTCTGGAAGGTTGCCTATCTCCACTTCATTTAGTTGTTTTTCTGGGGTTTTATCTTGTTCCTTCATCTGGTATGTAGTCCTCTTCCTTTTCATTTTGTCTATCTTTCTGTGAATGTGGTTTTTGTTCCACAGGCTGCAGGACTGTATTTCTTCTTGCTTCTGCTGTCTGCCCCATGGTGGATGAGGCTATCTAAGAGGCTTGTGCAAGTTTCCTGATGGGAGGGACTGGTGGTGGGTAGAGCTGACTGTTGCTATGGTGGGCAGAGCTCAGTAAAACTTTAATCAGCTTGACTGTTGATGGGTGGGGCAGGGTTCCCTCCCTGATGGTTCTTTGGCTTGAGGCAACACAACACTGGAGCCTACCTGGGCTCTTTGGTGGGGCTAATGACAGACTCTGGGAGGGTTCACGTCAAGGAGTACTTCCCAGAACTTCTGCTGCCAGTGTCTTTGTCCTCACGGTGAGCCACAGCCATCCCCCACCTCTGCAGGAGGTAGGTCTGGTTCAGTCTCCCCTGGGGTCACTGCTCCTTCCCCGATGCGCACACTACTTTGTGTGTGCCCTCCAAGAGTGGAGTCTTTGTTTCCCCTGTCCTGTTGAAGTCCTGCAATCAAATCCCAGTAGCCTTCAATGTCTGATTCTCTAGGAATTCCTCCTCTTGTTGCCTGAACCCCAGGTTGGGAAGCCTGACGTGGTGCTCAGAACCTTCACTCCAGTGGGTGGACTTCTGTGGTATAAGTGTTCTCCAGTCTGTGAGTCACCCACCCAGCAGTTATGGGATTTGATTTTACTGTGATTGCGCCCCTCCTACCATCTCATTGTGGCTTCTCCTTTGTCTTTGGATATGGGGTATCTTTTTTGGTGAGTTCCAGTGTCTTCCTGTCGATGACTGTTCAGCAGATAGTTGTGTTTCTGGTGTTCACACAGGAGGGAGTGAGAACATGTCCTTTTACTCCGCCATCTTGGTTCAGGGCTCTCATGCTTGGTATTATTGGTGGATATGTTTATTGGTTTGGTTGCTCACTTTTTTTGATTACTACTATTTGAATTATTATTACTATTATTTGAATAATTATTTAATTTATTTATTTATATTTCTTTCTTTTTTTTCTAGGCTTTCTTCTGAACCATGTGGCTGACAGCGTCTTGGTGTTCTGGCCTGGTGACAGGTTTGAGCCTCTGAGGTGGGAGAGCTGAGTTCAGGACACTGGACTACCAGAGGCCTCCCGGCCCCATGTAATATCAATCAGCAAGTGCACTCCCAGAGATCTCCATCTCAACACTAAGACCCATCTCCACCAAACGGTCAGCAGATTCCAGTGCTGGACACCCCATGCCAAACAACTAGCAAGACAGGAACAAATCACCACCTATTAGCACAGAAGTTCCCTACAATCATACTAAGTTCACAGACACCCCAAAACACACCACCAGATGCAGCCCTCCCCACCATCAATGCAAGATCCAGGGCACAGGCACCAGTCCCCTTCAACAGGAAACCTGCACAAGCCACTGAACCTATCTTACCCACTGGGGGCAGACACCAAAAATAACAGGAACTGTGAACCTGCAGGCTGCCGAAAGGAGACCCCAAACACAGTAAGTTAAGGAAAATGAGAAGACAGAGAAATATGCAGCAGATGAAGGAGAAAGGTAAAAACCCACCAGACAAAACAAATGAAGAGGAAATAGGCAGTCTACATGAAAAAGAATTCAGAATAATGATAGTAAAGATGATCCAAAATCTTGGAAATATAATGGAGAAAATACAAGAAATGTTTAACAAGGACCTAGAAGACATAAAGAGCAAAAAACCATGATGAACAACACAATAAATGAGGTTTAAAATTCATAGAAGAATCAATACCAGAATAACTGTGGCAGAAGAACTGATAAACTACCGGGATGATAAAATAGGGGAAATAACTACCACAGAGCAGAATAAAGAAAAATGACTGAAAAGATCGAGGACAGTTTCTGATATCTCTGGGACAATATTAAATGCACCATTATTTGAATTATAGGGGTCCCAGAAGAAGAAGAGAAAAAGAAAGTGTCTGAGAAAATATATGAAGAGATTATAGCTGAAAACTTCCCTAACATGGGAAAGGAAATAGTCAATCAAGGTCAGGAATCACAGAGAATCCCATACAAGATAAATCCAAGGAGAAACACACCAAGACACATATTAATCAAACTATCAAAAATTAAATACAAAGAAAAATGTTAAAAGCAGCAAGGGAAAAGCAACAAATAACATACAAGGGAATCACCATAACATTAACATCTGATCTTTCAGGAGAAACTCTGCAAGGCAGAAGGCAGTGGCAGGACATGTCTAAAGTGATGAAAGGGAAAAACCTACAACCAAGATTACTCTACCCAGCAAGGATCTCATTCAGATTCAACGGAGAAATTAAAACCTTTACAGACAAGCAAAAGTTAAGAGAATTCAGCACCACTAAACAAATTTTACAACAAATGCTAAAGGAACTTCTCAAGGCAGGAAACACAAGAGAAGGAAAAGACCTACAAAAAGAAACCGAAGACAATTAAGAAAATGGTAATAGGAATATACATGTCGATAACTACCTTAAATGTAAATGGACTAAATGCTCCAACCAAAAGACAGACTGGCTGAATGGATACAAAACAAGACCCGTATATATGCTGTCTACAAGAGCCCCACTTCACACCTTGGGACACATACAGAATGAAAGTGAGGGGATGGAAAAAGATACTCCATGCATATGGAAATCAAAAGAAAGCTGGAGTAGCAGTTCTCATATAAGACAAAATGGACTTTAAAATAAAGACTATTGCAAGGGACAAAGAAGGACACTACATAATGATCAAGGGATCAATCCAAGAAAAAGATATAACAATTGTAAATATTTATGCATCCAACACACGAGTACCTCAATACATAAAGGAAATGCTAACATCCATAAAAGGGGAAAGCGACAGTAACACAATCAAAGTAGGGCGCTTTAACACCCCATTTTCACCAATGGACAGATCATCCAAAATGAAAATAAATAAGGAAATACAAGCTTTAAGTTACACACTAAACAAGATGGTATTAACTGATATTTATAGGACACCCATCCAAAAACAACAGAATATACTTACTTCTCAAGTGCTCATGGAACATTCTCCAGGATAGATCATATCTTGGGTTACAAATCAAGCCTTGGTAAATTTAAGAAAACTGAAATCATATCAAGTATTTTTTCTGACCACAACACTATGAGAATAGATATCAATTACAGGAAAAACTCTGTAAAAAATACAAAACTTGGGGGGCTTCCCTGGTGGTGCAGTGGTTGAGAGTCCGCCTGCCAATGCAGGGGATGCGGGTTCGTGCCCCGGTCTGGGAGGATCCCACATGCCGCAGAGCGGCTGGGCCCATGAGCCATGGCCACTGGGCCTGCGCGTCTGGAGCCTGTGCTCCACAATGGGAGGGGCCACAGTGGTGAGAGGCCTGCCTAGCACAAAACAAAACAAAACAAAACAAAAAAAACTGGGAGGCTGAACAATACACTACTAAATAACCAAGAGATCACTGAAGATATCAAAGAGGAAATTAAAAAATACCTAGAAAAAAATGACAATGAAGACACAATGACCCAAATCCTATGGGATGCAGCAAAAGCAGTTCTAACAGGGAAGTTTATAGCAATGCGATCCTACCTCAAAAAAACCAAGAAACATCTCAAATAAACACCCCAACCTTACACCTAAAGCAATTAGAGAAAGAAGAAACAAAAAAACCCCAAAGTTAGCAGAAAGAAGGAAATCACAAAGATCAGATCAGAAATACATGAAAAAGAATTGAAGGAAACAATAGCAAACATCAATAAAACTAAAAGGTCGTTCTTTGAGATGATAAACAAAATTGATAAACCACTAGCCACACTCATCAAGAAAAAAACAGAGAAGACTCAAATCGACAGAATTAGAAATGAAAAAGGAGAAGTATCAACTGACACTGCAGAAATACAATGGATCAAGAGACAGTTCTACAAGCAACTCTATGCCAATAAAATGGACAACCTGGGAGAAAAGGACAAATTCTTAGAGAAGCACATCCTTCTGAGACTGAACCAGAAAGAAACAGAAAATATAAACAGACCAATCACAAGCACTGAAATTGAGATTGTTATTAAAAATCTTCCAATAACCCAAAGCCCAGGACCAGATGGCTTCACGGGTGAATTCTATCAAACATTTAGAGAAAAGCTAACACCCATACTTCTCAAGCTCTTCAAAAATATAGCAGAGGGAGGAACACTCCCAAACTCATTCTACGAGGCCACCATCACCCTGAGAGCAAAACCAAAGATGTCAGAAAGAAAACTACAGGCCAATATCACCGATGAACATAGATGCAAAAATCCTCAACAAAATACTAGCAAACAGAATCCAGCAGCACATTAAAAGGATCATACACCATGATCAAGAGGGGCTTATCCCAGGAATGCAAGGATTCTTCAATATACACAAAACAATCAATGTGATAAACCATATTAACAAATTGAAGGATAAAAACCATGATAATCTCAATAGATGCAGAAAAGGCTTTCGACAAAATTCAACACACATTTATGATAAAAACTCTCCAGAAAGTGGGCATAGAGGGAACTTACCTCAACATAATAAAGGCCATATATGACAATCACCAGCCAACATTGTTCTCAATGGTGAAAAACTGAAACCATTTCCTCTAAGATCAGGAACAAGACAAGGTTGTCCACTCTCACCATTATTATTCAACACAGTTTTGGAGGTTTTAGCCACAGCAATCAGAGAAGAAGAAGAAATACAAGGAATCCAAATCGGAAAAGAAGAAGTAAAGCTGTCATTGTTTGCACATGACATGATACTATACATAGAGAATTGTAAAGATGCTACCAGAAAACTACTAGAGCTAATCAATAATTTGGTAAAGTAGCAGAATACAAAATTAATGCACAGAAATTTCTGGCATTCCTATACACTAATGATGAAAAATCTGAAAGAGAAATTAAGGAAACACTCCTATTTACCACTGCAACAAAGAGAATAAAATACCTAGGAAGAAACCTACCTAAGGAGACAAAAGACCTGAATGCAGAAAACTATAAGACAGTGTTGAAAGAAATTAAAGATGATACAAACAGATGGAGAGATATACCATGTTCCTTGATTGGAAAAATGAACACTGTGAAAATGACTATACTACCCAAAGCAATTTATAGATTCAATGCAATCCCTATGAAACTACCAATGGCATTCTTCACAGAACTAGAACAAAAAATTTCACAATTTGTATGGAAACACAAAAGGCCCAGAATAACCAAAGCAATCTTGAGAAAGAAAAATGGAGCTGGAGGAATCAGACTCCCTGACTTCAGACTATACTACAAAGCTACACTAATCAAGACAGTACACAAGTAGTGGCACAAAAACAGAAATACAGATCAATGGAACAGGATAGAATGCCCAGATATAAACCCACACACATATGGTCACCTTATCTTTTATAACGGAGGTAAGAATATACAGTGGAGAAAAGACAGCCTCTCCAATAAGTAGTGCTGGGAAAGCTGGACAGCTACATGTAAAAGAATGAAGTTAGAACACTCCCTAACACCATATACAAAAAAAAACCTCAAAATGCATTAAAGACCTAAATGTAAGACCAGACACTATAAAACTATTAGAGGAAAACATAGGCAGAACACTCTATGACATAAATCACAGCAAGATCGTTTTTGACCCACCTCCTAGAGAAATGGAAATAAAAACAAAAATAAACAAATGGGACCTAATGAAACCGAGAAGTTTTTGCATAGCAAAGAAAACCGTAAACAAGACAAGAAGACAACCCTCAGAATGGGAGAAAATATTTGCAAATGAAGCAACTGACAAAGGATTAATCTCCAAAATATACAAGCAGCTCATGCAGCTCAATATCAGAAAAACAAAACCCAATCCAAAAATGGGCAGAAGAACTAAATAGACATTTCTCCAAAGAAGATATACAGATTGCCAACAAACACATGAAAGGATGCTCAACATCACCAATCATTAGAGAAATGCAAATCAAAACTACAATGAGGTATCACCTCACACTGGTCAGAATGGCCATCATCAAAAAATCTACAAACAATAAATGCTGGAGAGGGTGTGGAGAAAAGGGAACCCTCTTGCTCTGTTGGTGGGAATGTAAATTGATACAGCTACTATTGAGAACAGTAAGGAGGTTCCTTATAAAACTAAAAATAGAACTATCATATGACCCAGCAATCCCACTACTGGGCATATACCCTGAGAATACCATCATTTAAAAAGAGTTATGTACCACAATGTTCATTGCAGCACTATTTTCAATAGCCAGGACATGGAAGCAACCTAAGTGTCCATTGACAGATGAATGGATAAAGAAGATGTGGCACATATATACAATGGAATATTACTCAGCCATAAAAAGCAACAAAATTGAGTTATTTGTACTGAGGTGGATGGACCTAGATACTGTCACACAGAGTGAAATAAGTCAAAAAGAGAAAAACAAAGACAGTATGCTAACACATATATACTGAATCTTATTTTTTAAAAAAACTGTTCTGATGAACCTAGGGGCAGGACAGGAATAAAGACACAGACATAGAGAATGGACTTGAGGACACAGGGAGGTGGAAGGGTAAGCTGGGACGAAGTGAGAGAGTGGCATGGAGATATATACACTACTAAATGTAAAATAGATAGCTAGTGGGTAGCAGTCGCATAGCACAGGGAGATTATCTTGCTCCTTTGAGACCACCTAGAGGGGTGGTATAGGGAGGGTGTGAGGGAGACACAAGAGGGAGGTAATATGGCTATATATGTGTACATATAGCTGATTCACTTTGTTATAAAGCAGAAACTAACACACTATTATAAAGAAATTACACTCCAATAAAGATGTTAAAAAAGAAAAAGAAATGTCAGATTTTTACCATTATATTCTAAATGTTTTTATATGAAAATAATTAAAGGCAAGTTATTTGTTTTGAAAACCTACCTCCTGCCTTCACATTATATTTTGTCTGGTAAACAGGTGTAAAAATAGCTCATTGACACTTTCCAGGAATACACTACAGACTACATGGAGATGGAGGCCCTTTGTGTCCTCTATGCTTTATGTAGAGGGGAAAGGGCTCCATGCACTGTGCTTCATGGGGGGAAGGGGGCTTGATGGAGGGAGGGAAGTGAGGGGAAGAGGAGCCAGAGTGTGGAGGAGACAGATAGCACTGAGTGGGTGCTGAGCCAGTGAACAGGAGGTAAACTGTTCTTGTTACATCCTGCTGAGCACTTAGGCAGTGGCTTCAGAATAAGTTATCACTGCCCTTCAATGTTCTCATTAGCTCAGCAATGTCAGGTGAAGAGGTTTGGGCCCTTCCTCCTGATGCCCAGGGGAGGACTCAGTCTGAGCTAAGACACACTCAGGGGTCAGGTTACCAGACTGAAGGGGTCAGAAGTGCTGACATTTGATTCTGAGTCAACACAGACACTATAAGCAGACAGTGAGATCAGAAGAGACTGTAAATCCAAAATCAGGAACACAGATAGGAAAGAGTTTCTAAATGTGGTCAGCACCAGAAAGAATTGGGAAATTTGTTCGTGGGAGCAATGTAATAAAGCAGAAAGTAATAACCTAGAAATCTGAAGACCTGGGCTCTAAACTAGGCTCCTTCATATACTACATGTTTGATCTTGGAGAGGTCATTTAGTTTTTAAGCATCAATCTCTTTTTCACCGAAGTTCTTAACTTCTCCAAGCCAAAATGTTTTCATCTGCACAATGGATAAAGGAACAGAATCTTTCTCATCTCGGTGTTTTAAGAATTAAATGATCTAACCCATCTAAAGACCCTAGCACATAGTGAGCATTCAATAAATGTTAATTGTTCCTGTTGTTACTCTTATCATTATTTCTATCTTGTAGGGATTCTCTACAGAACAGTCAAATGAGATAATATGTCTAAGCCTAGGGCCTGGCTACACCACTTCTCAGACCCTAAGCTTTGCCACCTGACCTAGTCTATCACACTTGTCCACACTCATTTGATATCTGAGGAACCATCAATCTGAAGCCATGTAACAAGCTGCTGACAGCCCCAGAAACTGATGTCATCAGCAGTGAATTGTATGAACAGGCAAGATGGTGATCATTCAGGGAGATGAAACTGATAGGAACACGGAGGGCTGGGACACCAGTAACATGCCCCTCCTAATTAATTGCCCAATTAAGGTCAAATCCAGTGTGATCAAGACTAAAGTATGCCAATTTGAAGTAAAATAAAACATATGAACACACACAGAAGAAGAAAGAAGGTAGAGAATTTGATAGTGATTACAAATTTGATAGTGATTACCTCTGGCCTGAAGGACAACTTTTATTTTACTCTTTATACTTTCCTGCTTTCCAAATTTTCTGCAATGCACAGGCATTGGTAATATAATCAGAAAAAAGTTATAAAAGACAAAAATTAAAGTCTAGGTCCCTCTAAGTGGAAGAGACATAAGACCATATTGTAGGGGGGCAGATGAAGTAGGGACTCTGAAGCTACATCCAATTAGTTTTTCATTCTTGCATCCCTTCTTTCTGTTTCCATAGTCACTTACCTCCCTATTCTGGATCTGTATCACCAGATTATTGTAAAACTATCTTGCAATGCATTTCCTCATTTCCAAGCCCCCTTTGAAGCTGTCCCTCCCACACAGCAAGAACACATCCTGCAGCAAACACCATCTTTGCCAGTCACCTCCTGTTCAGTCACTTATAATGATGTCCTGTCACATCGGATATCACTCAACAGTTGTCCACTGTTGAATATATTTTCTTAACTATTCCTCTGCTATATTTTCTTCTCCACTTCTATTTCTCATTAAAACTTAATGAGGCCTCTAAACTCCAGCTAAACCAGGGGTTCTCAAAGTACGGTCTGTGGGCCAGCAGTGTCAACTTCACTTGGGAACTTGAAATGCCACTTTTGACCCCACCACAGAATCAGAAATTCTGTGGTTTATCAAGCTGTCCAGGTGTTCCTGATACATGGTAAACTTTGAGAGGCAAATTTAAAGCACTCAGCTAAACTGACCTGCCAACTCCTTTCAAATGTTGCTTGTTCATTCTCACCAGGTCACCTTTATACACGGTGCGGGGGCTTTGCAACGAATCAACTTGGGTAAGATGAACTATATTTTGCAGAATTTCCTTACCTGTAGGTCTCCCGATAGGCTGGGAGGCCAGAGATTCAAGTGTAAGGGTTGGAGGGTGGAAGTCAAGCAGCCGCCATTTTGTAGCTCACACATGTTGTCACTTGCCTGCTGATTTGCTTTGTGGGTGTGGGGTAGCAGCTGGGTCTGCAACTGCTCCTCCTTCCCCTGAATCCTTCTTCACCTTCTCTAACTCCTGAGCCAGATGGGCATTGAGCTCCGTGATGAGGGGCCCCAGCTTCTCCTGTGGACACACACCATCAAGGTCAGAGGCAGTAAGAACCATGAGTTTGTGGGTTCCCATTAGCCTTTGCTCTCCCCATCTTATACCCATCTTCTCCTCCCCGCTGTAAGTCGTATGGACTCCAAGTCTCCTGCATCAAATGAAAAGACAACAGCCTTATAGCACCAGCTGTCAGTGAGGTAGATAGCTCTTCCCCTGAAGGAAAGGTGAAAGGCAAGGGTATAGGGAGAGGTTTCCCTGACGCCCACAGCAAACCTCACTAAGTCCTCAGTTTCTCCTCCACACTCTTGCATGCTCAGGGGAATTCAGTTCAAATCTGACCTCAAGGAAGTCTTCCAAATAAATCCTATTCCAATTCTATTCTTTCTTTTTTAATTCTGAAAGGTGTGTCGTCCTCCTTTGTAGTCTATCTGTTAATCATTCTCAAGCTGTTTCACATAATATCCTTGCTATGTCTCCACATCTAGATTATGAGCAACTTTTGGCCAGTAACCAAAAGGTTTTTGCCACCACCCTTCCCCCACCCTCAGTAAAGCAAATTCTATTTATTATGTTTTGTAATGTCACCTTATTTCCCTAGGCTTCCTATTCTTCCTGGACATTATTCATCACTCTCAACATTTCGTAAGTAGACTGATGATATTCAAATATGTATCTTCTATCCGGACCTCCTTCCTGAACTTCAAGCCATATATATAATTGCTACTGGACATCTCCACATGGATATCCCTCGGGTTCCTCTTTTTCTTTTCCAACAAGCTCAAAACTGAACCTTTCAACCAGTTCCAATGTTTTTGTGTTTTAGATCTAAGAGAAATGTATCTCTATCCACCCAGTTCACCAAACTCAAGCTATGACTTCTGTGTTATCCTAGATGCCTCACTTTTTCCCCCTAAATCCAGTCATATTACTGAATCATCTAAATTCTTCCTCCTTGATCCAATTTACTTTTTCCCTTGTACATATTAGGTACAATGTGCAAAATGGTTAAAATGATGGACTGCAAAAACAGACTCAGGTAGACAAATTCTAGTTCTACTGATTATTATGTACTAAGTCTCAGTTTCCTCATCTATAAAATAGGAAGATAATAGTACCTATCTCAAATGATTGTTGTATTAACACACACAACTCTTATGAAGCCATATATAGTCCCTGTCACATGGGAAATACTGTATTTAATAAATATTAGCTATTATGATTCTTTCTGCTATTACTCAAAGCCAGGTCACAGTCTCTTTCCTTGATTATATTACAGTTTCCTAATTGGTTTCCTTGTCACTAGACTTTCTTCTCTTTCTCATTTATAGATGTAGAATTTTATAAAATGTCATAAGCAATTTCTAAAATACCATTAATTATTCTTTCAAATACCACATATATTTTACGATGGTATTTAAAGTATATTAATGTTTCAGATGTGATAAACTAGATTAACAAATTTATAGGGTCTGAGTGCCAAGAACTAGTGGGTTTGGCATGAGCCCCAATTCTCACTTTTGGAATTTTAAGTCAGAGAGGCACCAGTGCACAGACTTCCTGAAACATCCCTGAAGAGCCCCAGTATTCATAAGGTGGATATACCATACTGCTACTGAGTTATTAAGCAGGTAGTTTTTTTATTTTCCCTAGGGCAACATATGGATGCCTGTAACTTTTCTACTTTTCTCCATCATTCAGATTGGAATGTCCTAGGATTGCTGTAAGAAGATTCACCATATCCTTGTGAAGAGATACGCCTTCCCATAGCAATAAATGATTCTGACCGAGACAGACAGACTTAACAGCTGCTCAGCAGATGGCCCTCAGTCATGTTTTAGGTGACTGTTTCGATTGAATATTATAAAACTGGATGAAATTCTGCCAATTTCCCCTTGCAATTACAGAAGTGTGGAGTGAGAAAGTAAAAAGATTTAGTGTTCATTAAAGTGAGCATCCTTAATAAAGTCTATGCTTTCTATTTCTGAAAAGCTGCATGTTTTCGTGTAGCACCAGAGCACTTGTACCTCTAATAAGCTCTGGCTTGTATTAGAATGATTTATATATGTTGTTTACCTTCCCCACTAGACTGTGAGTGACTTGAAGGCAATACTATGTCTGATCCATCTTTGTACTCCGGCACCTTGCACACTCTCTTGCCTACAGTATGTGCTCAATGAATACTGAATTAATGAGCAACCAGATGAATAAATATGCCACTGAAATTTTCATAATTAATTCATGCTTTATAATGAAGAGGAGCAAGTCACTATTTAAAGGTACTCTGTGGAAAATTGCTATGTATAATGCCAAATCTCCTCATTGTTTATCATATATTTCATATATCAAGTTTACTTAATTTAATACAATTCAAAAACGCACATATTGAGCATCTGTTGCCTTCCATTGATGATAGGTACTGAGATACAAAGAAGAATGAGACATGGTCCCTGTGGCAAATTCCACTTTCTGCTCTATTTACAATGGGATTGACTGACACCCTTCCTATGGAGTGGCAGGGTCCATGTTCCCTCCCATGAAGATGAGTGGGATTTCGTGACTTCTCCATCTAATAGAGCATGGCGGAAGTGATGAAATGTGCCCTTTGAGGCTAGGTAACATAAAGGATTCAGCCTTTGCCTTACTCTCTAAAGCAGGACACTCTCCATCTTGGAAGCCAGCTACCATGTTGTGAGGAAGCCCAAACTAGCCCACACAGAGAGTGCAGAGACCACACTAGAGAAGTTCACATAAATATATAGAGAGAGGTCCTGCCTTCTACCCACTAGATGACAGTAGCATCCGTCCTCCAAGTTGTGACAATCAAAAATGATTCCAGACATTGACAAATGTTCCCTGGGGAGAAGACAAAATCACCCCCAGTTGAGAACCACTGCCTTAAATGATTCCAGAACCCAGCCTTTGAGCTGTCCCAGCTGACTTCAAGTGCAGAGGAAATGTGCTATCCTTGCTGAGCCCTGCCCAAATTGGATATTTGTGAGAAGAACAGATATTGTTATTATAAGCCAATAAGTTGTGGAATGGTATGTTGCAAAGTATTAAATAATGGGAAAAGCGCCTGACCTCAAGGGACTGTTATTCTCCTGTAGGGTGGAAAGCAACTGTGAAACTAAATCACTATTCTACAACAGGCACTTATAAAGTTTACTGTAAAGTTTTGCTTATGTGGCATACCTTGAATAGACGTGTGTGTGTGTGTGAGAGAGAGAGGTTGTGTGTGTATATACAAAGGGGCAGCCCTCTGATATCAAAGGCCTGGTCTGTGGTCATACTGAGCTATTAGAGCATCTATGTTAACCTAATTTCTGTATATATATAATTACGCTGTCTTCCTAATTTGCTCATGCACTTTCAACTGGAAGTGGTGAACACCGGATTCTTAAATAACTCCACATCATTAAGGTCACCTACAGTAACACACAGCTTGTTTTCCTGTAAGCTGCATTAGATGACTCAGTGCCAGCGTATCTGGAACAACTGTGAGATAATGTTCTGATGAGAGCTGTGGCAGGGTCAAGTTTGGTCTTTACGGTACTTACAATTTATTTTCAGATAAATTGATAAAATTTATCTTCATCAAGGAAAAAGTCTTGGATACAAAGTGTGGATATGCAGTGACTCAATATAAAATAGATATGCTAAATTTAGGGAAGTTTTTTTAAAAGAATTTAAAATTAAGATAATACATGATAATATGTATACCTAGAATTTGGTTTTACATAATTACAATGAGTAGTGTGGCCTCAAGAGTAGAAGCTGTGTCTTATTTGTAATAACAGCAGTGGCTACTATATTGACTGCTTGGCCATGGCCCCTGCACAGTGTTATGCTGTGGGGTTAATCCTCACCATATCCCGGCAACTGCAGTTCAAAGGGGTTAAATAACTTGCCAAAGAGCTCGTGGGATTTGAAGCCTTGTTTCTCTGACTCCTAAGCCTGTTGTCTTTCCACAATACCTGCTCCCTTTATCTTTGTGTCCTTGCTAGTCAACACAATATGCAGTACATAGCTAGACATTCAAATGAGTTTGTAGTTGTTGATTAAAAGAAATACTTTGAATCACAAATGCAGCAGCTCGGTATGGAAAAGAGACAATATGGTCTATTGGATTGATCATTATGATGGTCAATCTATGTTTGTTGATTGTCACAGTATAGAGGAGTCACCAAATAAGTGATTATTCTACATGCTAAGCCAACTGAATCAGCTTGACTATGCAGTATGGCTGATTGCCTAGTAATCAGCCACTGAATGGCAAAACTCATCTATGTAGACATAGCCTTAAAAGGGCCTGCTGTACTAACTCATTATTTTCTTGCTTTATGAAGGGAATGTTGTTTCAGGAAGGAGAAACAGAAGTCAGCATAGGGCTTTCCTGGTGGCACAGTGGTTAAAGACTCCGCCTGCCAATGCAGGGGACAAGGGTTCAAGCCCTGGTCAGGGAAGATCCCATGTCGTGGAGCAGCTAAGCCCATGGGCCACAACTACTGAGCCTGTGCTCTAGAGCCCACGAGCCACAACTACTGAAGCCCACACGCCTAGAACCCATGCTCCACAACAAGAGAAGCCACCGCAATGAGAAACCCGCACACCGCAACAAAGAGTAGCCCCCGCTCGCCGCAACTAGAGAAAGCCTGTGCGCAGCAACAAAGACTCAACACAGCCAAACATAAATAAACAAAATAAATAAAGTAAAAAAAAAAAAAAAAAGTCAGCATAAGCTCTTTCTCATAAAGAAAGGGATAAGCTGGTTGAGAGAGGCTGAATCTAATGAATATATGCATAAAATATACGTACTGAATGTATAAGGCTAACTGATAAAAAATATCCCAATTAGATTGTGGATTGTTATTAATACAGGGTGATGCCCACAAAAGGTGAATGAATAAATGAATGAATAATTGAATAACTGATATATAAATAATGAAAACAGTAGCCCAAACTAGTCAGAGGCACTGTCGACTGACATCCAATAATATAACAGCAAAATGAACTTGTCAGGAGAGTATGTATACATAGACCAATTGTAAACAATGGCCATTAATATGTCAAACTGGTTGATGATAACTGGTGGTTTGAATTAAGCCTTCGTTTTCTTCTCAGCTGTTTCCTGCTTCACATGGGTCACTATTAACTTTAGATTCAGACTTAACAACCATGCTGTGTATGTATGCGTGTGTGAGAAAGAGAGAGAGAGAATGAAAGAGAGAGACCAATCTGAGAAAGCACTTCTGCCAGATACACTGCAATTTTTCATAACCTAGATTCTTTCTGATACCTTATGGCTCTGATCACATAGTTTGGAGCTACACATACCAGAATCTTTCACCTGAGCAGGAAACAGCAACTAAACCTCTCCTCTCTTCCTGAAACAGCAAAAGTGAGGAGGAAAGACAGGTTCAATAGTTCTCAACAGGGGGTGTTCCCTTAGAGGGTGCTGGAAAATGTGGGTGGAATTTGGAGTTGCCACAGTGACAGGGAGCAGGAATGAATGGTATTTAATGGATGAATGCCAGGAAAGGAAAACATCCTGCAATATACAGGACAGCTTTCCAAAAGGAACAATTTCCCCGCTCCAAATAAGAATATTAATGAGAAATACTAGCCAATTCTCTTTTGAAACTTCACAGGCCTCTTGTACAATATCAGCAACAAGAACCAAATTCAAGCCATAATTATGTAGAAGCAACACGCCAGGATTTGGCCTTAAGAATTTTCCTGATCTGAAGCAAAGAAAAACCCTATGGTTACTTCTAAAACCTCTGAACTCTTCTCAACTTTAGGGATAGCACCTCTGAGTTGCTAGAGGCATTAGAAATTTCAAAGCAGAGAGGCAGGGAATCAACAAATGCTAAGATTCTGTTTAACCCAAGAAGTATACCCTGCTTAGACAGTAAGCTTGGTTGAATCTGCAGTAGATTATCAAAGGGAATCAGCTGAGTTTCAGGGTGAAAAGCTCATTTGAAAGTGCTATAAAATGTCTCCTTCCTCCTACCCTCAGTGTTGGGGGAGATTGTGGTTCTTGTGTATTTCTGGAAGACAATTAATGTTGTTCACTATGCAGGTGGGCTGAGGATTTAGCAGATGGCGACAGGATGGCTGTAAAATAGAAAAGAGCTCTTGCAGATGGTATACTTACTCCTTTCTGTGTTTTTCTTTTTGGAGGGGGAAGGGTGGGAGGTAGCTACAGACTCCCCCAGTATTTATTTTCATACGTTTTCTGAAGTCACCACATTATTATCTTTCATCACATGTCACAGGGGACAAATCAAAAAAGAAATGGAGAGAGGGCAACAGGAAAAATCCTTTAACATGTACAACTATAAATTCACTCTCCTCTAGAATTACCCTTCATGGACTCAAAGCCTGCTAATGCAGTAAATTTCCCCTGTATTTTCCTTCTCCAGTTGAAATAAGCTAATTACTGTAACTTCTTCTCATAGGCCATTTTTTTTCAATCTTGTACAATTATTTTTGGTGCTTGTCTTCCAGCTATATACATTCTGCTCACCGTGTGATTGTGAGATGCTAAAAGTTGGTCACAATATTCTGATAATGGCTTGTGAGATAGGAGCTGACTTTGCTGGTGATCTCCTGTTAGATGACAACACCATGTCCCTCTGCAGTCTTATCCAGAAGACAGAAGGTAGTTAGTTAATGAAGCCACTCAAATGTGGGCAGCTTCTGCTACAGTGTGGGTACAGATTTCCCACCATAATGAGCACCCACAGCCATTAATTGGGCTGCAGATCTCTGAGTTTTCCAAGCCTACTTCTTCAGCTCCTGTTGTCATTACAAAGATGGCAAGTGGCAAGTTCTCTGCAAAGTACTGTCTCCCACAAGTGTGATCCTGGGAAGTTCATCCCCAAGGATTGCTATCTGCTTCCTTCTCCTACACTGGCTCTGGATCAGTGCACCCAGAGCATTTCCTCTGCCTGCATTTTGATATCAGAAAGGCAAGTAAATGATAAGGCCCTAGAGTGAAGTTGATACCTTTTAATTATTACTTCAATGATTCATTCACATATTCATTTCTCCATTCATCAATATAGTAAATATATATTGAGAACCTACTGTGGAGCAATTTGGGGATAGTGACCAGGGTATAGGCAAATAGATCAAGTTGTGACCCTAAAGGAGTTCTAGGGGAGGAAGACAGGCAAGAAACTAAGAATTACAATTCAGTGTAATAAGCACATTATTTTTCAAATGTATAGGGTCCCATGGGAACACTATTTCGGCCTGGAGGGTCAGGAAGCAACCTAAATGTCCATTGACAGATGAATGCATAAAGAAGATGTGGCACATATATTCAATGGAATGTTACTCAGACATAAAAAGGAACGAAATTCAGTTATTTGTAATGAGATGGATGGACCTAGAGTCTGCCATACAGAGTGAAGTAAGTCAGAAAGAAAAAAACAAATACTGTATGCTAATGCACATATATGTAATCTTAAAAAACAGTACTGATGAACCTAGTGGCAGGGCAGGAATAAAGATGCAGACAGAGAATGGACTTGAGGACATGGTGGGCGGGGGAGGGGAAGCTGGGACAAAGTGAAAGAGTAACATTGACATATATACACTACCAAATGTAAAATGGATAGCTAGTGGGAAGCAGCCACATAGTACAGGGAGATCAGCTTGGTGCTTTGTGACCACTTAGAGGGGTGGGATAGGGAGGGGATATGGGGATATATATATATATATATATATATATATATATATATATACATATATATACACACATATAGCTGGTTCACTTTGTTGTATAGCAGAAACTAACACAACATTGAAAAGCAATTATACTCCAATAAAGATATTTAAAAATTAAAAAAAAAATAAAACAACAACAAGAAAAGCTCATTAATTAGGTGTGACTCTATCAGGGAACCAACAACAGGAGGAGCACACCACAGAGAAGACGGAGCCCATGTGAAGACACAGGAACATGAGAGAGCATTCCAGAAGCACCAGGTTGGTAGGGAAACTGTGGCATAGGATACACGTGGGGCGTGGCAGGCATAAAGCTGGAGACGGAGGTCTGAAGGATTTAGGACTTAACTAGAAACGAATTAAGAACCAGCATAGCTAACTACCACCCAAGTACAAGTCACTAGGTGGCCTTAGTCTAGGGCACTTGGGTTCAGAATAGGGAACTATGGTGCAATAAAACAGACTTTACTTTCCTCATAATTTACCTAAGGTTCTCCCTGCATTATAATGTGACACAGTGTAAAGAGGGCTACTGCCAGTTTAGTTTTCAATAAAAGGTCCCGTTTCCTTCAAGCAACTAGAGAAAACAACCAGAATTTAAGAGGCTTTTCTTTTTCATTCTTAGAAATAATCTATTTTATTTTATTGTTTACTATACCAGCAGTGTATTTTCATTCTGTAGGTCTATAATTGTCAAATAATGGCAATGTCTTACAGTTTAATCTGTTATATATAATATACATGAAACTCTCAAAAGCAGCTAGGTTATAAATTTGGCCACAACCAATGTATTAGCTCAAACATGTTTTTAAACTTTTATTTAATGATTTGTATGGAGGAAATTTGCTGTGGTTGCTTTGGCCACCCAGCATCCAGTCCCCTTCTTTTATGGTACTATTATCCCACATATTTTTAAGAACTACCCTATGCCCACTTTCCATGAGTCCACTTGTGGTTCCATTCCTACAAAAGTGAAGTCTGTTACTCAGCTTGGGACATCAGCACACCAAATTGCTATGGTCACAGGGATTGGTCCTGAGACCGACACACGGCCCCAGCTGGTCTAATCAAGATAAATCCTGGGGCTTGTTCAAGAGCTGCCACATGATATGTTCTCTCATGTCCACTGGACACAAATATGGGAACATTTAAGGGCTTCAGTTACTGCCAGCTAGCTTGCTACTTTGGGCAACTTGAGACTGAAGTCAACATTGTAGAAAGTAGACCCAGGAAATGGAGAAAAATTTGAGCCTCTTGGATCAAGCCACAACTGAACTCTGGACTCCCTAGAAATGTATGTCCCCCCAAATCTTCCATTTCATTAAAGCCAGTTTGAGTTAGATTTCCTGTCATTTGATACTGAAAAAGTATCCTTACTGATATAATGCTAAAATTCTTTTTTCAAAAATTATCTCCTTAAAAATGTAGTGTCTTAGGGGATAGAATATACTGAAGGTCGAACAGGTGAAGAATAATGGAACAGGATCTATAAAACCTGTTTTACAGGTCTGGCTTTGTCACTTACTAGTCATATAGTCTTCAGCAAATTACTTCATGTTTCTGAGCTTCAAATTGTCTACATTGAAACTACAAATAATAATTCTAAGCCCCTCGCCACATAACAGCCTTGCAATGAAAATCAGATAAAATTATGGAGGAACAACTTGTCAAATCTGAAGTGCTAACTGAATGAAATGGCTACTGAAGTATTTATATTTTCTTACAAGCCCTTAAAGATGTTAGTCTCACATCGGGAATCAGTCTCATTCTCCCCAGCTGTCTAAAATAGATTTAAGGAGGTTGATATCCAATCAGCACCTGCTATAAAGCATCAGGTTCCTGAAAGCTAAATGGAAATCACCATTACCTCAGGTCAGGAGCCAACTAAACTTAAAAACCTGCTGTGCCCATGGGAACATGGTACATGTTAATTGACATTATGTTGCAGTAATTTAAGGCAAAAAAGAAAAGGCAGGAAAGATATATCTAGTATCTACTTAGATCCCAAACAGGTCCAAAAAAAAAAATCAGCTAATAAAGAAAACAAAACAAAACAAAATCAATCTAGGCTGCCTTCTAGGCTGTAAACCACATTTTCATATATCTTCTACCTGGTTGCTGTGGTGACCTGTCCCAGAGTAACAAAGTTTTGCCTGAGTTTTAAATATATACTCTGCCACCAATGACTGCAAAGAGACTGTTCATTTACCCATTCTCTTTCTCAACCACCTGTCCATGCAATCAGTCACCTAGTGCCACCAGTTCTCCTGGGGCATCTCACAGATTCCTCCACTGCTTAGCAAGTCACTCAAGCCACCTTACAGTCTCCCTGCACTCTGCCACTAGCCCTACCCATTCTCTCCCTGTCTCTCTTCCCCATCCCAGCCTTCAGAAGGTCAATATCTGAGCCAAGTTGCAATTCCTAGACATAACAGGGAGCAGCCACACTGTTCCCTGGACTTAATATATATTTTCATACCTCTGGGACTATGCTCATTTGGTTTCTTGTGATTAAAATGTCCTTTCTACTAGTTTGTTCTATCCTCCTTCTCTGCCTACTAAATCCTATTATTTTTTTTTTTTAATAACAGAGATTTTAAAACTTGAAATGTTTATCAGGCTCTGACAGATGAAAAAAACAAACTGGTTAGTATAAGAAAAATCATACTGCTGTCCTAGTCTATCTTTTGTTTGTCACCTCTTCATAGAACCATGAGACAACGAAATAGATCTCTATTGTTTAAAAATTAGATCAAGATCAATAGATGATATGCAGTAACTAACACTGCCTGCATGTAGGTGACACAATAAAGAGTGGTAGGGACTGTGGAGAACTGAAGATCACACACTTCTCCTCAAGCAGGGCAGAGAACTCTCGGACCTAGACTATCGTACTATCGTTGCTCTATAATTACATAAGCTTAATGTTGACAATCTTTAAATTTTCAAGAGAAGCCACGCAGCTTTATTTTTAGGTGAACCTAGATCAACATGTTTTGTTGGCTACGTATAGCCCAAGAACACAATTTTATATATCTCAGCCTTATGACCTTGCTCAAATATTGCATTCTCTGGGATGCCTCAATTACTGTGCCCTGACACAGTAGAGGTGTTCCCTTATTCCTAATCCATGTGCCCATTATGAGATTGCAACCAGCCACGACCTCGAGGTGTCAGTGACAAGGTGCACTTAATGTGGAGCATAATCATACATGGGTGGCACAAGGGGTGGACTGTAACATGCACAGGTGTGCCCTGCACCCTTGATTTCAGCACAGCTCTGATGGGGAGACTGATGCATACTGCCAGCATCCCATCTCAAATGCAGCCCATGGCACCTGTTTTCTGCCTCATAGCTTTCAGGTAGAAAGCAGCTCAGTCTGTGCAGGCATAGCCCCTACATGCAGGGCAATTAGATAAATGCCCCAGCTAACCTGTCCTTTGGTTGAACAATTCTGTCTCAATAAATTACGCCCCATCACAGTGTTGATATGGACGTGAATTTAAAGAAAATTATTAACCCAGATAATAAGCATCATCTTTCAAGGGGCAATTCTTGTCCCAATTAGTTAGGTTAGCAGGAGACACTACTAACCTCATGACAAAATTACAGGAAAAAAAATGATAGTGCTATTTATAAAAACACTACAGGGCTTCCCTGGTGGCGCAGTGGTTGGGAGTCCGCCTGCCAATGCAGGGGACACGGGTTCATGCCCCGGTCCGGGAGGATCCCACATGCCGCGGAGCGGCTGGGCCCGTGAGCCATGGCCGCTGAGCTTGCGCGTCCGGAGCCTGTGCTCCGCAACGGGAGAGGCCACAATAGTGAGAGGCCCTCGTATCGCAAAAACAAACAAACAAACAAAAAACAAACAAACAAACAAAACCACTACAGCACTTTCTCCTCAAAATCCATACATACAGGATGCTCTCTTAGTTCTGCACAGGATCATTTTGGTGAGAGTTTTCAGTCATGCCAGCTGTAAGGCAAGTACCTACCCACTCTTAACTAGGAAGGCATGTACCAAAACACAGATGCTGCAATCCTGGTATCCAGCAGTCTTTTTAACAGTATGATAGTGTTTTCCTTGTAAAATGGTATATCTCTGAAGTATTTATTTTAATATTAATTGATTTTGTGTTTCTTCTGCTGAGAGCTCTACACTGGGGTGAGGAAACAACTGAAATGGAGAAAACTCACCTAAGAAGGACGATCAAATCCCATAATCTGGCAGTAGGCCAAGAGTTAAGACACAAGATGGCCAGAACCCCCGTGACAGGTTGTGGACCCTGGACTTGAAACGCTGACATATCCAATATCCAGTTTCAAGTTTCCCTTCTCTGTGTTGAATTTTTCTTATGTCAGCCTCATATCTTAGTCAAGATTAGTATTTTAGATGACAGCCTTTTGCTGGTGGTTAAGAGGCAAGCTATCACAACATGAAGAAGCAATGATGGGAAGACAACTGGGGATGGGCCGGCGCAGAGGGTGGGTGTGAGAAGAGCACAGCCACACCCAGGATGGTATTTCTTATGAGTGGAACTGTGTTACCCCAAAAGATGTTAGGGCCCTAACCCCCATTACCTGTAAATGTGACCTTATCTGAAATAGGGTCTTTGCAGATGATCAAGTTAAAGTCAGACAACTAGAATGGGCCTTAATACAATATAACTAGTATCCTTATAAAAAGGGGAAATTGAGGCACAGAGACATGCATAGAGGAAAAACACCCTAGAGACAGGGAGAACACCATCTATAAGACAAGGAACTACCAGAAGTTAGGAGCTACCATAAGCTAGGAGCGTGGCATGGAAAAGATTCTCCCTCACTGTCCTCAGAAGGAACCAACCCAGGCGACCCCTTGATTTTGGACTTCTAGCCTCTGGAACTGTCAGACAATAAATTTCTGCTGTTTAAGGCACCCCCACTTTGTGATATTTTGTTATGGCAGCCCCAGGAAACCAATACAGCATTCCTCTAGCAAACCTCAGACATAAATGGACACAGGATGAGATTCTTACAGCCACACAGGAGGGATTCTCAGATTACAGTATTTAAGTTATTAAAGGTAAGCATGAAAAACTTATGGACAGACAGAGAGATGAATCACTCCACTTGCTTTCAGAATGCAGCACTCCAGCTTTCTCATTGTATCACAGGAGTTAAATCTGTGACCCGGCTTGAATTAAGCTCCTTCATGGCATATAATACAGTGTAACACAACACAAACTCCTTTGCTGTCAATTTTACCATTTCCTTAGTTCCCAGCAGACGATTGGCACTTGATATTAAGTTAATATCTTATCAATTACACCTGCTTCAAGGCCTTTCTTATATTTACAATTTTCAAAAACACACAAACCCTCTGATTCCAAAGGGTTACTGCTCTCAGAAGACCTAGGCCAAGGACAGTATTTCCTTAACAATCTTGGAAGAGTATTATTAAGAAAGGGATGAGGTTGTTCAGGGTACTCAGTGGCCTGGAAAGAATCTTGAGCACATTCTTCTGATGCCTGCTTTTTTCACTTGGTAATATATCACGAACTTTTCTCCATGTCAATAAAGATTCCTCCACATGATTTTTAATAGCTACAGGGATTCTATCAGCAGGAAGTACATTCCATAATTCACTTAACTAATCCTCTGTTTCTGAGACAAGTCAATGAAAAATCAAGATAGTGAATTGAGCCCAGAGGTATGTACACCCTAAGGACCAGCTCTATGATCATATGTCTCATATTCCTCTACAAATCTCTATATGGGGCTTTCTTTGTCTAAGAGAGTGCCTCATGGAATCTCACTCTCCAGTCTGTAGGCATTACTAGGCTTTTCTGAGGAAAAAAAAAAAAAAAAAAAAAAACTGTCACCAAACTTCTGACTATATCATGCATCCATTCACTCAAAGAACAAATATTTATGTGGCACTTAATATGTGTCAGGCACCAGAATGGTGCCTGATGACAGAGCAACGAACAAGACAGATACAATCACTTCATTCTTGGACTTTAAAATCTAAGCAGAGCACAAAATTAACAAGATAAATTCAAACAGATGCTATGAAGGAAGTAAGAGAGATGATGTGAAAGGAATTGATGGGAGAAGTGTACTTCAGATGGAGAGAGAGAAAGCAGCATATTAACTGAGACCTGAAAAAGATTACTGTATAGCACAGGGACATATTCATTATCTTGTAATAACTTATAATGGAAAAGAATCTGAAAAAGTATACATACCTATGTATATGTATAACTGAATTACTTTGCTGAAATTAATTACCTGAAATTAATACAATATTGTAAGTCAACTCTACTTCAACTGAAAAAAAAAGGAAAAGAACTATCCCTGTTAAGAATCAGGGAAAAGCATCCCATGCAGAGGAAACAGCTAGAGTAAACGCATGATATGGGAAAAAGTATAAGGAAATAAAAGTTGGCCAGAGTGGCTGGATAGACTGAAATAGCAAGTGACATAAAGAGTTCAAGCAGTAGGCAAGTGCTGGATGAGTAGATTCTCATGGGACATGGCAAGGCAACAGGACTTTACTCTGACCTCAGTGAGCTGATCGTTTGGAAGGTTTTAATTCAGGGAGTATTATATGTCAGCTCTGTTTTAAGAAGAACCCTCTGGCTGTGGTAAAAAGCATAGATTTAAAAAAAGCATGAGAGGAAGTAGAAACAGACCAGTTAGCAGGCTACTCCTATGGTCTAGTTGAGAGAGTTGCTGATTCCTTAACACTGAGTTGATGGCTATAGAGATAGAAATTGTAAATTGGTTCAAGATATATTTTGAAATACAATAGACAAGGCATATTGATAGAACTGATATGAATGGTGAGTTAAAGGAAGAAATCAAAGATGACAACATTTTTAAATGAAAATTTTCAAACTTAGAAATGGATTGAATAATGACCAGCCATGTAGTCATACAACTAACATTTTACCGTATATAATTTATCACATAACCATCCATCTATCCATCCCACTGTCCATGCATCAATTCATGTTATTTTTTGATGCTGTCAGGGTGAAAAAAAAGGTTGAGAACATCAGAGCATTTCACTCCCACCCCCTACTATAGTATGCATATTATTAACCATAATAATAAGAACCATATATTTTGGTTCTTTTATTTTTATAGGAAAAATCTGCATACAATGAAATGCAAACATCTCAAGTATACCATTTAATGAGTTTTAAGAAGTGCATACATTTATGTAATCCTAACTCAGGGCTTTTAAACCTTGACACTATTCTCAACCTTAGATAATTCTTTGCTGTGGAGGCTGTCCTGGGCATTTTTGGATGTTTAGCAGCATCCTTGTTCTATACCCATGGTGTGTCAGTAGTTCCACACACCTCCCTCCTCCAGCTGTGACAACCAAAAAGGTCTCCAGACTTTGAAAAAATTAACCTGGAGGGCAAAATTGCCCCCAGTCGTTAACCACTTCCCTAATTCCTATCATGATATAGATTATTACCATCATCCAGAAAGTTTCATGATATAGATTATTACCATCATCCAGAAAGTTTCCCCATGAACCCACCCAGCAAATCCCCACCCACCCCTCTCTCAGAGGTAACTAATATTCTAAGTTTTTGCCACATACATTAGTTTTGCCTGTTCTAGAATTTCATATAAGTGAAATCATACTATATGTGCTCTTTTGTGGAAGGCTTTTTTCAATAAGCAAAATGTTTTTGAGATTCATCAATGTTGCTGTGTATACCAGTACTTTGCTCCTTTTTAATGCTAAGTAGTATTCTATTGTATTACTGTACCCAAGTTTGTTTAGTCATTCACTTGCAGATGCAGAATTTTATATATTAGGAATAAACCTGATATGAACATTCTCATATAATTCTTTTTGTGGATATGTTTTTATTTCCCTTAGGAAGGAGAATTGCTGAATTACAGGTTACATATATATTGTTAAGAAACTGCCAGACCTTCTTACTAAGCAGTTATACTATTTTACACTTCCATCAGTAACGTACGAGAGTTCCAGTTTTTCCATATCCTTATCAACACTTGGTATTGTCAGTGATTTTAATTTTAGCCATCCTGGTGTGTGTTTAGCATATCTTATTGTGGTTTTCATTTTTATTTCTTTGGTAATTCTAATGCTGAGTGTTTTTTCATATGTTTACTGGTCATTCACATAGTTTCTTTGTGAAGTATCTGTTTAAAAGTTTTGCTCATTTAAAAAATTGGGTTGTAGTTTCATTACTAACAGGATTTCTTTATATATACTGGATATCAGTCCTTTGTCTCATGTATGTTTTATGAATATTTTATGCAGGTCTGTGGATGGCCTATTAATAATGTCTTTTTATGAGCAGAAATATTTTAATTTTGATGAAATCAAATTTCCCAATTATTTTTTTTGGTTATTATTTTAGGTGTAATTCTAGACTCCCTATTCTGTTCCATTACCTATTTGTAAATCCTTTTGTCAGTACCACACTGTCTTGACTGCTGTGACTTGGTAGTAAATTTTGAAGCCAGGTTAAGTCCTCTAACTCTATCTTTCTTCAAGATTGATTTGAATATTCTGGATCCTTTGCATTTCCATACAAATGTTAAAATCAGCCTATTAACTTCTTTAAAAAGAAAAGCCTGGTAGGATTACTATTGGGACTGCATTGAATCTATAGGTTATTTTGGAGAGAATCAGCACATTAATAGTAATAGGTCTTCTAACCAATGTACATGGTATATTTAACTAGTTCTCTAATTTTTCCTGTTTTGTAATTTTTAATGTAGTGGTCTCGTTAAACTTGTTCCTAAGTATGTTATGCTTTTTGACTCTGTCGTGAAAGGAATTTTGTTTTAATTTCATTTTCCTCTTTTATGCAGTTAAATATGGAAAATGCAATTGATTTTTGTATACTGATCCTGTAACCTGAGACACTGATAAATTCAAATGTTATAGTGGCTTTTTTGAAGGTTCATTAAGCTCTTCAAAGTTGACGATCATGTCATCTGTGAAGACATATTAACTTCATTTCTCATCTGTATGCCTTTTATTTCCTTGTCTTTTCTTATTGCAACATCTAAGATTTCCAATAAAATATTAATTGAAGTGGTGAGAGCGGACATCCCTAACTTGTTTGTGGTCTTGGAAGAAAACATTCATTATTTCACCATAAAGAATAATGTGCTGGTTTGTCATAGATGCCTTTTATCAGAATGAGGAAATTCTGTCTATTCCTAGAGTGCTGAGAATTTTTATCAAGGAATAGATGTTAATTTTGTCAAATGATTGTTTTTCTCCATCTATTGAGATAATCATATGCTTTTGTCCTTTATTAGCATGGTGAGTTACATGGATTGACTTTCTAATATTAAACCAAATATTATCAGGGATAAACCTCACATGGTATTATCCATTTTATGCGCTGTTGGACTTTATTTGCTGATATTTTAAGAATTTTTGCATCTATGATCATGAAGTACATTGGAAACTAATTTTATTTTTTGTAATGTCTTTGTCAGGTTTTCCAATCAGGATTTTTCATAGTTTTTTAATTTGGGCAACTGGTTGAATAGTCTTCTAAGATGGAAAAGAGTGGCAAGAACATGTTTGGGGGAGTTAGGAATCACGAGGTCCATTTTATACTTGTTTAGCTGAAATCCTATTCAACATCCAAGGGAAAATGTCAAGTAGATAGTGGTATAAACAAATTTAGAGCCTAATAAAAGGGCTGGCAAGTTAAGTGTGAGAGTTATCAGTATCTAGATGATATTTAAATCCACAAAAATGGATGAGACAACCTACTATAAGGGTGTAAATTGAGAAAAGAGTGAAGGGGAAGCTCTGGGACACTTTAACATTTGGAAATTCATTAGGGGAGTAAGAGAAAATAAAAGACTGAGAAAGAACAGCTTGTAAGGGAGGAGGAAAATTGGGAGCTTGTGGATCACAGAATTTAAAAAAGGAAAGTGTTTCGTGTTGAATGTTGGTGAGAGTTCAATAAGATGAGAACAGAGAATTGACAATGCTTTGGCAACATGCGGTCACTGGAGACAATGACATGAATCTTTCTGGGGGTTGGAGGTGGGGTGGAACAAAGGTAGACTGCAGCGTGTTAAAGACAGAATGGGAAGTGAGGGAAAGATGAGAGTATCACCAACTTGTTACAGAATTTTTCCTGCAAATAGTAGCAGAGAAATAGGGCTGGAGAGGACGAGGAGTGAAGAAACAATGAGGAAAGAGTATTGCAACCTTTGAGGTAAGTAAGCAAGACAAAACAGAAGACAGGAGAATTTCACTTAAAATATTTGTGATAGTGGAGAGAGCTGTGGACAAAGGAACAGACCAGGGTTGTTTCCAGCTTTAAAGTTAATCAACTACATGACTGAGGGTAGGTCATTTCCCTTTCTCTGAGCTTCAGTCTTCTCCTTGGTAAATGGAAGTCTTTTGGACTAGATATAAAACAAGACGGTTTAAATATTCCTCAACTCCTGTGACTTCTCTGACTGGTCTCAAAATTAAATTGGTCTCTAATCTGTTATGCTTACATCTTAAAATTTATGGTAATTTTGTTTTATCTACTATGTCTCTTAATTGTTGGTTTACCTGTATTTTGTAAGCAGTATTAAAATGAGAAGCCAGGGCTTCCCTGGTGGCACAGTGGTTGAGAGTCCGCCTGCCAATGCAGGGGACACGGGTTCGTGCCCTGGTCCGGGAAGATCCCCCATGCCGCGGAGCAGCTAGGCCCGTGAGCCATGGCCACTGAGCCCGTGCGTCCAGAGCCTGTGCTCCACAATGGGAGAGGCCACAACAGTGAGAGGCCTGTGTACCACAAAAAAAACAAAAACAAAAACAAATTGAGACACCAAGTCTACTTTATTACCCTACAAAAGAAGATACACAGAAAGTGAGAATTCTATTTATGTGAAAATAAGCTGTAAAGAGGAGAAGTCAGGCCAGCATGAGAAAGTTCCAGGGGGAAAAAAAGTGGATACAGAGCCAGGGGAATTTCCTAAACAGAGGAAACACAGCCACAGATGCTTTTTAAGGTCCCTTACAGCCTTTACAGAAAATGGAAGAGATGATAAGGGTACTTGAAGGTTAATGACAATCATCCAATCACATCATGGTAGATGAAGCTCATTTGATAAACTATAATAACTAGTCACTAAAATAACTAGGCCAATCAAATTATCTTGTTTGTTAAGATAAATGTATTAGATTACCCATTTTACTAAATCCACAGATTAATGTTTAACTAATAAAACTCATTTCTTCAAAAAGAAGTGATTAATTGTGTTGATGTAGTGTCAAGTAAACAGGACAAGTTGATTTGGAGAGGAACAAAAATTAAATAGATTTTTCTGCAAAGAATATGTATATTTAAATAGACTCAGAAGTCAAGACATCACCATGGTTCTGTTGAGTTTTTACAATTCAATGTTTTCTTTCTACAATTATTAGATACTAGGAGGGAAACAAAGAAACTTAGAGGAAATGATTCCTGATTTTAAGCAGCTTCTAACTGAACTGAAGTCAGAGAAAACAGTAGTGAATATACTGACTAATATAACTTCATGCCCAACTGGGGAAAAGACTAGAAAATTAGTAGTTGTGCAGAAGAAATGGGATATTATAGGGCAAAAGGTAATAAGAGAAGGGTCATGGAAGATGTGGATTTTAAGTACATTAAAGGCATTAATAAAATTGAGAATTAGAACACATTTGTTTAGTGACAAAGTCCAATATGAACTGTATCAGACATAAAATGGAACTTGTAGAAGATACAAGAAATCAAAAGGATTAGCAACTATAGTAGCAGACACACAAGTACCTTGAGGACCCCTTCCCTCCTTCTTCTCATCTTTACTTCTTTTGGTTTCTCAGCTTCATCTCAGTTCAGATCCAGTGGAAGATCAGACAAAAAGACAAAAACCCCCACAAAAACACAAAAGGGTGCAGCAAACCAGGTAAAGTATGTATACAAGTGGGAAAAGACAAGCTTATTGTTTTTCCAACTTGAACTTCATTAGGTGACCGAACCCCCTTCTTTCACGGTTCAGTTATCTGAAGGAGAAACTGAATGACAGGGAGACTACAGTTAAAACGCAGAAGTAAGAAATTAGTAAATATAAGAAAGAAGGAGCAATCAAAGAGATTTTTTAAATGCCAATTTTAATGTAATCAAATTATCAGATGCATCAAAAAGAATACAGAAAACTTCAGGGATAAAATAGTCTTTTAAAGTAGATTGGAGGAGACCTTCAAGACGGGAGAAGAGTAAGACGTGGAGATCACCTTCCTCCCCACAAGTACATCAGAAATACATCTACATGTGGAACAACTCCTATAGAAGACCAATTAAATGCTGGCAGAAGACCTCAGACCTCCCAGAAGGCAAGAAACTCCCCACCTACCTGGATAGGGCAAAAGAAAAGAGAAAAAACAGACACAAACGAATAGGGACAGGATCTGCACCTCTGGGAGGGAGCTGTGAAGGAGGGAAGGTCTTCACACACTAGGAAGCCCCTTCACTGGCGGAAACAGGGGGTGGCGGGGCCGGGGAGCTTCAGAGCCACGGAGGAGAGCCCAGCAACAGGGGTGCAGGTGGCAAAGCAGAGAGATTCCCGCACAGAGGATCAGTGCTGACCAGCACTCACCAGCCTGAGAGGCTTGTCTGCTAACCTGCTGGGACAGGGGACTGCTGGGAGCTGAGGCTTGGGCTTCAGAGGTTGGATCCCAGGGAAAGGACTGGGATTGGCTGCGTGAACACAGCCTGAAGGGGCTAATGTGCCACAGCTAGCCGGGAGGGAGTCCGGGAAAAAGTCTGGACATGCCTAAGAGGCAAAAGACCATTGTTTGAGGGTGCAAAAGGAGAGGGGATTCAGAGCACCGCCTAAACGAGCTCCAGAGACAGGCGCGAGCTGCGGCTATCAGCATGGACCCCAGAGACGGGCATGAAATGCTAAGGCTGCTGCTACAGCCACCAAGAAGCCTGTGTGCAAGCACAGGTCACTATCTACAACTTCCCTCCCAGGAGCCTGTGCAGCCCGCCACTTGCCAGGGTCCTGTGATCCAGGGACAACTTCCCCGGGAGAACAAATGGTGCGCCTCAGGATGTTGCAACATCACACTGGCCTCTGCCACCACAGGCTCGCCCCACATTCCGCACCCTTCCCTCCCACCAGCCTGAGTGAGCCAGAGCTCCCGAATCAGCTGCTACTTTAACTCCGTCCTGTTTGGGAGGGAACAGATGCCCTCAGGTGACCTACATGCAGAGGCAGGGCCAAATCCAAAGCTGAACCCCAGGAGCTGTGCGAACAAAGAAGAGAAAGGGAAATCTCTCCCAGCAGCCTCAGGAACAGCGGATTAAATCTCCACAATCAACTTGATGTACCCTACATCTCTGGAATACCTGAATAGACAATGAATCATCCCAAAATTGAGGCAGTGGACTTTGGGAGCAACAATATATATATATTTTTCCTTTTCCTCTTTTTGTGAATGTGTATGTTTATGCTTCTATGTGTGATTCTGTCTGTATAGCTTTGCTTTTATCGTTTCTCCTAGCGTTCTGTCTGTTTTTTTTTTTTTTTTTTCTTTTAGTAATGTCTTTAGCACTTGTTATCATTGATGGATTTGTTGTTTGGTTTGGTTGCTCTCTTCTTACTGTTTTTCTTCCTTTTTAACTTTTTAATAATTATTTTTCATTTTTTATGTTAATAACTTTCTTTTTTATCTCTTTCTTCTTTCTTTTTTTCTCCATTTTCTTCTGAGCCATGTGGCTGACAGGGTCTTGGTGTTCTGGTGGGGTGTCAGGCCTGTGCCTCTGAGGTGGGAGAGCCAAGTTCAGGACATTGGTCCACTAGAGACCTCCCAGCTCCATGTAATATCAAATGGCGAAACCTCTCCCAGAGATCTGAATGTCAATGCTAAGACCCATCTCCACTCAACGACCAGCAAGCTACAGTGCTAGACACCCTATGCCCAACAACTAGCAAGACAGGAATATAACCCCACCTATTAGCAGAGAGCCTGCCTAAAATCATAATAAGGTCACAGACACCCCAAAACACACCACTGGACGTGGTGCTGCCCAACAGAAAGACAAGATCCAACCTCATCCACCAAAACACAGGCACCAGTCCCCTCCACCAGGAAGCCTACACAACCCACTGAACCAACCTTAGCCACCGGGGTCAGACACCAAAAACAACAGGAACTATGAACCTGCAGCCCACAAAAGGAGACCCCAAACACAGTAAGTTAAGCAAAATAAGAAGACAGAGAAACACACAGAAGATGAAGGAGCAAGGTAAAAACCCACCAGACCTAAAATGAACAGGAAATAGGCAGCCTACCTGAAAAAGAATTCAGAGTAATGATAGTAAAGATGATCCAAAATCTTGGAAACAGAATTGAGAAGATACAAGAAATGTTTAACGAGGACCTAGAAGAACTAAACAGTAAAACAATGATGAACAACAAAATAAATGAAATGAAAAATTCTCTAAAAGAAATCAATAGCAGAATAACTGAGGCAGAAGAACGGATAAGTGACCTGGAAGATAAAATAGTGGAAATAACTACTGCAGAGCAGAATAAAGAAAAAAGAATGAAAAGAATTGAGACAGTCTCAGAGACCTCTGGGACAACACTAAACATACCAACATTTGAATTACATGGGTCCCAGAAGAATAAGAGGAAAGGAAAGGGACTGAGAAAATATTTGAAGAGATTATAGTTGAAAACTTCCCTAATATGGGAAAGGAAATAGTTAATCAAGTCCAGGAAATGCAGAGAGTCCCATACAGGATAAATCCAAGGAGAAACACCCCAAGACACATATTAATCAAACTATCAAAAATTACATACAAAAAAAAAAAATTAAAAGCAGCAAGGGAAAAACAACAAATAACATACAAGGGAATTTCCATAAGGTTAACACCTGATCTTTCAGCGGAAACTTTGCAAGCCAGAAGGGAGTGGCAGGACATATTTAAAGTGATGAAAGGGAAAAACCTAAAACCAAGATTACTCTACCCAGCAAGGATCTCATTCAGATTCAACAGAGAAATTAAAACCTTTACAGAGAAGCAAAAGCTAAGAGAATTCAGCACCACCAAACCAGCTTTACAACAAACACTAAAGGAACTTCTCTAGGCAGGAAACACTGGAGAAGGAAAAGACCTAGAATAACAAACCCAAAACAATTAAGAAAACGGTAATAGGAACATATCAATAACTACCTTAAATGTAAATGGATTAAATGCTCCAACCAAAAGATATGGACAGGCTGAATGGTTACAAAAATAAGACCTGTATATATGCTGTCTACAAAAGACCCACTTCAGACCTTGGGACACATCCAGACTGAAAGTGAGGGGATGGAAAAAGATATTCCATGCAAATGGAAATCAAAAGAAAGCTGGAGTAGCAATTATCACGTCAGACAAAATAGACTTTAAAACAAAGACTATTACAAGAGACAAAGAAGGACACTACATAATGATCAAGGGACCAATCCAAGAAGAAGATAAAACAATTGAAAATAGTTTTGCATCCAACACAGGAGTACCACAATACATAAGTCAAATGCTAACAGCCATAAAAGGGGAAATCAAAAGTAACACAATCAGAGTAGGGGACTTTAACACCCCACTTTCAACAATGGAAGGATCATCAAAAATGAAAATAAATATGGATACACAAGGTTTAAATTATACATTATACAAGATGGACTTACTTGATATATTTATAGGACATTCCATCCAAAAACAACAGAAGACACTTCCTTCTCAAGTGCTCATGGAACTTTCTCTAGGATAGATAATATCTTGGGTCACAAATCAAGCCTTGATAAATAAGAAAATTGAAATCGTGTCAAGTATCTTTTCTGACCACAACGCTATGAGACAAGATATCAATTACAGGAAAAAAATCTGTAAAAATTACAAAAACATGGGAGCTAAACAATACACTACTAAATAACCAAGAGATCACTGAAGAAATCAAAAAGGAAATAAAAAAAATACCTGGAAACAAATGACAAGGAAAACATGACAACCAAAAACCTATGGGATGCAGCAAAAGCAGTTCTAAGATGAAAGTTTATAGCAATACAATCCTACCTCAAGAAACAACATCTCAAATAAAAAAACCTTACCTTACACCAAAAGCAATTAGAGAAAGAAGAACAAAAAACACCCAAAGTTAGCAAAGGAAAGAAATCATAAAGATCAGATCAGAAATGAAGTAAACAATAACAAACATCAATAAAACTAAAAGCTGGTTCCTTGAGAAGATAAACAAAATTGATAAACCATTAGACAGACTCATCAAGAAAGAAAGGGAGAAGTTTCAAATCAATAGAATTAGAAATGTAAAAGGAGAAGTAACAACTGACACTGCAGAAATGCATAGGATCATGAGACATTACTACAAGCAACTATATGCCAATACAATGGACAACCTGGAAGAAATGGACAAATTGTTAGAAAAGCACAACCTTCTGAGTCTGAACCAGAAAGAAACAGAAAATATAAACAGACCAATCACAAGCACTGAAATTGAGACTGTGATTTAAAATCTTCAACAAACAAAAGCCCAGACCAGATGGCTTCAGGCGAATTCTATCAAACATTTAGTGAAGAGCTAACACCAATTCTTCTCAAACTCCTCCAAAATATAGCAGAGGGAGGAACACTCCCAAACACATTCTACAAGGCCACCAGCACCCTGATACCAAAACCAAAGATGTCACAAAGAAAGAAAACTACAAGCCAATATCACTGAAGAACACAGATGCAAAAATCCTCAACAAAACACTGGCAAACAGAATCCAACAGCACATTAAAAGGATCATACACCATGATCAAGTGGGGTTTATTACAGGAATGCAAGGATTCTTCAATATACGCAAATCAATCAACATGATATACCATATTAACTAACTGAGGAATAAAAACCATATGATCATCTCAATAGATGCAGGAAAAGATTTTGACAAAATTCAACACCCATTTATGATAAAAACCCTCCAGAAAGTAGGCAGAGAGGGAACGTACCTCAATATAATAAAGGTCATATACGACAAATCCACAGCCAACATCATTCTCAAGGGTGAAAAACTGAAACCATTTCCACTAAGATCAGGAAGAAGACAAAGTTGCCCACTCTCTCCACTATTATTCAACATAGTTTTGGAAGTTTTAGCCACAGTAATCAGAGAAGAAAAAGAAATAAAAGGAATCCAAATTGGAAAATAAGAAGTAAAGCTGTCACTGTTTGCAGATTACATGATAGCATACATAGAGAATCCTAAAGATGCTACCAGAAAACTACTAGAGCTCAACAATGAATTTGGTAAAGTAGCAGGTTACAAAATTAAGGCACAGAAATCTCTTGCATTCTTATACACTAATGATGAAAAATCTGAAAGGGAAGTTAAGGAAACACTCCCATTTACCACTGTAACATAAAGAATAAAATACATAGGTATAAACCTATCTAAGGAGATAAAAGACCTGTATGCAGAAAACTATAAGACACTGATGAAAGAAATTAAAGATGATACAAACAGATGGAGAGATATACCATGTTCTTGGATTAGAAGAATCAGCATTGTGAAAATGACTATACTACCCAAAGCAATCTACAGATTCAATGCAATCCTTATCAAACTACCAGTGGCATTTTCACAGAACTAGAAGAAAAAATTTCACAATTTTTACAGAAACACAAAAGACCCCAAATAACCAAAGCAATCTTGAGAAAGAAATATGGAGGTGGAGGAATCAGGCTCCCTGACTTCAGACTATACTACAAAGCTACCATAATGAAGACAGTATGGTCCTGGCACAGAAACAGAAACATAGATGAATGGAACAGGATAGGAAGCCCAGAGGTAAAATCACACATACATCGTCACCTTATTTTTGATACAGGAGGCTAGAATATACAATGAAAAAAAGACAGCCTCTTCAATAAGTGGTGCTGGGCAAACGGGACAGCTACATATTAAACAATGAAATTACAACACTCCCTAACACCATACACAAAAATAAACTCAAAATGTATTAAAGACTTAAATGTAAGGCCAGACACTACAAAACTCTTAAAGGAAAACATAGGTAGAAGACTCTATGACATAAATCACAGCAAGATCCTTTTTGACCTACCTCCTAGAGAAATGGAAATAAAAACAAAAATAAACCAAACGGGACCTCATGAAACTTAAAAGTTTTTGCACAGCAAAGGAAACCATAAACAAGACGAAAAGACAACCCTCAGAATGGGAGAAAATATTTGCAAACGAAACAACAGACAAAGGATTAATCTCCAAAATATACAAGCAGCTCATGGAGCTCAATACCAAAAAAACAAACAACCCAATCCACAAATGGGCAGAAGACCTAAGTAGACATTTCTCCAAAGAAGATATACAGATTGCCAACAAACACCTGAAAGAATGTTCAACATCATTAATCATTAGAGAAATGCAAATCAAAACTACAATGAGGTATCACCTCACACTGGTCAGAATGGCCATCATCAAAAAATCTACAAACAATAAATGCTGGAGAGGGTGTGGAGAAAAGGGAACCCTCTTGCTCTGTTGGTGGGAATGTAAATTGATACAGCTACTATTGAGAACAGTAAGGAGGTTCCTTATAAAACTAAAAATAGAACTACCATATGACCCAGCAATCCCACTACTGGGCATATACCCTGAGAAAACCATAATTCAAAATGAGTCGTGTACCACAATGTTCACTGCAGCTCTATTTACAATAGTCAGGACATGGAATGAACCTAAGTGTCCATTGACAGATGAATGGATAAATAAGATGTGGTACATATATACAATGGAATATTATTCAGCCATAAAAAGAAATGAAATTGAGTTATTTGTACTGAGGTGGATGGACCTAGAGACTGTCGTACAGAGTGAAGTCAGAAAGAGAATAATAAATACCGTATGGTAACGCATATATATGGAATCTAAAAAAAAAAATAGTTCTGAAGAACCTAGGTGCAGGACAGGAATAAAGATGCAGATGTAGAGAATGGACTTGAGGACACGAGGATGGGGAAGGGTAAACTGGGATGAAGTGAGAGAGTGTCCTGGACTTATATACACTACCAAATGTAAAACAGATAGCTAGTGGGAAGCAGTCGCATAGCACAGGGAGATCAGCTTGGTGCTTTGTGACCACCTAGAGGAGTGGGGTAGGGAGGGTGGGAGGGTGATGCAAGAGGGAAGAGATATGGGGATGTATGTATATGTATAGCTGATTCACTTTGTTATAAAGCAGAAACTAACACACCAATAAAGATGTTAAAAAAATAAAGTAGATTGGAGGCAATTCAAATCAAATTGAAAAGAGATTAAGAAATAAGTGAATTAAAAGAAAATGGAACTTCATCTTCCTGCCATGTTGGAGCAATTCGTACCCAACTAACGCCCCCACCATAAACCGTGGTCTGCTGGTAAATGTTGAAGAACCAGTTCTCTAATAAAGAAAAGAAATCCTTGATTTATAACACTTGCCTGTTTCCATTACATACATACTCCCACTACGGCTGATTTCAAGCCACAAATTGTTTAACAACTGGCTGGCAAAATTCCTAAAAATTTAAAATTTGCTTTTCACAAGCTGGCATGGGGTAACTCCAAGACCCCTTAAGTTGCTATAAAACTCGGTAAAATATTAAGGAAAATTATTTTTTTGGCATTGGAAAACCAGGAAGTTTACATAGTGAGCACGAAGTGTACCAGCTACCACCCCACTCTGTTTTCTTCCTGGGGAAAATTTCCCAAAACAGGTGGAGCTAGACCTGGTGTCTAAACAGAATATAGCATTCCACCTGAGCTAAAGAGTCTCACGTTCATTTGGATATAGGGAGGGGGCTGAAATCTGGGCAGGCTTCTAATAAATAGGAGGGATCTGTGCAGAAGTGAGAACCAGAAAGCTAAGTAGGGTTCTCCAGTGAGTCACTGGCTGAGGGCTGGGCTGTACAGGTGCAAGGAAAGACTACATGTGGCTTACAAAAAAGTAATTGTTATGGGGCTGAGAATAGAAAAGAAATACTAAAAGTCAAACAGAGTTACGAATTATATTACAGTCTGGACTAGCCAGGGTGGAGACACCACCTTAAAATACTGTTAACACCTCAGTAGCACTCAGCATCCAGCAGAGACTTCAGAAAAGCCATACATTAGTGGGAAGGAATGATATCTTTAAAGTGCTGAAGGAAAAACAACAACAACAACAGTCAGCCTAGAACTCTATAACCAACCAGCAAATATTTCTCTACAAAATGAGGATGAAATGAAGACTCTTTCTAAAAACATCTCAGAACTCTGTTGCCTACAGATCACTACTTCAAGAAATGTTAGAGAACATCTTTCAGGTTGAAGGGAAGTGATACTAAAGATTTGCAAGACTTCCATTATAAAAACTATAAAATATTTTGGAAAAAAATTTTGAAGAAAAATTTAAAGAAAATTTAAATAAATAGAGATATACCACATTCATGGATTGAAGGACTCAATCTTTTTTTTTTCCTTAAGGAAAAGGAAATAATTTTATTATTGTAGTATAATTGCTTTACAATGTTGTGTTAGTTTCTGCTGTACAACGAAGTGAATCAGCTATATGTATACATTTATCCCCTCCCTATTGGACCTTCCTCCCATCTCCCCCAACCCACCCATCTAGGTCATCACAGAGCACCAAGTTGAGCTCCCTGTGCTATACTGCAGGTTCCCACTAGCTATCTATTTTATACATGGTAGTGTATTTATGTCAAACTTAATCTCCCAATTCATCCCACCCTCCTCTTCCCCCTGCTCCATGTCCACATGTCCGTTCTCTGCATCTGTGTCTCTATTCCTACCCTGAAACTGTAATCTTCCTCTAGATTCCACATATGTGTTAATATACGATATTTGTTTTTCTCTTTCTGACTTACTTCACTCTGTATGGAAGACTCTAGGTCTGTCCACTCCATCCACATCTGTACAAATGACCCAATTTCATTCCTTTTTATGGCTTACTAATATTTCATTGTATATATGTACCACATCTTGTTTACCAATTCCTCTGTTGATGGACATTTAGGTTGCTTCCATGTCCTGGTTATTGTAAATAGTGCTGCTATGAACATTGGGGTGCATGTGTTTTTTTGAATTATCTTTTTCTCTGGGTATATGTCCAGCAGTGGGATTGCTGGGTCGTATGGTAGTTTTATTTTTAGTTTTTTAAGGAACCTCCACACTGTTCTCCATAGTGGCTGTATTAAATTACATTCCCACCAACAGTGTATGAGGGTTCCCTTTTCTCCACACCCTCTACAGCATTTATAGTTTGTAGATTTTTGGTGATGGCCATTCTGACTAGTGTAAGGTGATACCTCATTGTAGTTTTGATTTGTATTTCTCTAATAATTTGTGATGTTGAGCAGCTTTTCATGTGCCTCTTGGCCATCTATATGTCTTCTTTGGAGAAATGTCTATTTAGGTCTTCTGCCCATTTATTGATTGGGTTGTTTTTTGATATTGAGCTGCATGAGCTGTTTGTATATTTTGGAGATAAATCCTTCGTCCGTTGCTTCATTTGCAAATATTTTCTCCCATTCTGAGGGTTGTCTTTATATCTTGTTTATGATTTCCTTTGCTGTGCAAAAGCTTTTAACTTTCATTAGGTCCCATTTGTTTAGTTTTGTTTTTATTTTCATTACTCTAGGAGGTGGGTCAAAAAAGATCTTGCTGTAATTTATGTCAAAGATTGTTCTTCCTATGTTTTCCTCTAAGAGTTTTATAGTGTTCGGTCTTACATTTAGGTCTTTAATCAATTTTGAGTTTATTTTTTATATGGTGTTAGGTAGTGTTGTAATTTCATTCTTTTACATGTAGCTGTCCAGTTTTCCCAGCACCACTTATTGAAGACGCTGTCTTTCCTCTGTTGTATATTCTTGCCTCCTTAGATTAGGTGACCATAGGTGCATGGGTTTAAAAAGGATAAATTAGACTCCATCAAAATTAAAAACTTTAGTTTTTCAGAAGATACCATTAAGAAATGAACAGGCAAGCCAAAGACTTGGAGAAAATACTTGGAATACATATATCTAACAAAGGATTTGTGTCACAAGTCATTAAAGGAAAGTCTTCTAACTCAATAATAAGAAGACAAGCAAGCCAATTTACAAAAATGTGGGAAATGTTTACAAGACACTTCGTAAGAGGAGATATACAATGGCCAGTAAGTATATAAAGAGAGGATCAACATCACGAGTCACCAGAGAAACCCATGTTAAAACAACAGTGATATACCCTGTCATTGGAATGACGAAAATTAAAACTGATATAATACCAAATGTAATATGATTTTGGAACAACTGGAACTTTCATACATTGCTGTTTGGAGTGTAAAGTGACATAGCCACTTTAGCAAACAGTTTAGCAGTTTCTTTAAAAGTTAAACATACACTAACCACATAACCCAATAAGTGTATCCTTAGGTATTTCTCCAAGAGAAAAAAATATATATCATATACACATCCATATAAACACTCATAGTGATGGTTCATAACAGCTTCATTGACACTAGAAAAGTTGAAATAACTCAAGTGCCCATCAAGGGTGAAAGGATAAATAAATTATATATTGAATACAAAAACAACTGGGTATATTCCCACAATGAAATACTACTCTGCAATACAATGAATGTTCATTCAACAAATGTTACATTCAGCAACATGGAAGAAAGAAATTTTTTAATTATGCTGAGCAAAAGAAACCATATACAAAAAGTATATACTGTATGTAAAGTATATAATAACTCCAATTGAATGAAGTCTAGAACGTGTAAAACAAATCTAAAATGATAGGGATTAGATCTGGTTTTGGAGCAAGAGACAGAGGAAATTGACTTTAAATGGGTATGAAAGAAGTCTCTGGAATAATGGGAATGTTCTATGTTTTGACTGGGGTGCTGGATACATGGTACATATATATACAAAACCTCAACAAACTTAAAATTTGTACATTTTATTTTATGTAAAATATGACCAATAATGTTGATTTTTAAAAATGAAAATAGAAGGAATAAGCATAAGAATAGCTACTACTTACCAGTGTTTTGTATGTCTCAGACACTTTGTAGGATGCTTGTACATATCACTCAATTCTTCGAGCATCCTTCAAGGTAGGAGTTATTATGAAAATGGAGGTTGAGAACAATGAAGTAACTTGCTCAAGGTGACACAGAAGGAAAGTGACCCACAAGAAGGCCCAGGGGAAGAATTCTGTGGAAAAGCAGAAATCCAAACTGTTAGAAGGAAATGATGGGAACAAGCCATAACATCTGAAACTAGAGGGAAGAATCAAATGGTGTTTGTAGAGGCAAATATGTATGAAGAGAGCTAGTTGGAAATGGGGGATTTATGTTTGATGAGCTTGGTCTTCTCAATAAAGTAGAAGATGGGATTGCCTGTTAGAAGGGGCTGGAACATGAGGAGAAATCTGGAATAGTCCCAACAGAAATAAGAAAGGATTGCTGGACAGCAACGAAGACCCTCTACAAGGGAGGGAAAATTAGGCATGTACTGGGATAGCTCTGCTGGACTCTTCCACTGTATCTGGCAGGTTCTGCAAACTAAGAACATCAGTGATGAAAGTGATGGTGGACACAGCCTAAGACAATGTAAATCTGTCCCAGGCAAGAGCGACCCAGAGGCCTCTAGGAGAGGGTAAGTAAAGCCTTCTCAGTTGAAGTTTAAAATATCCACTATCTTGACCATCCTAGCCGAAGGGAAAACTGCCAGTTCTCTCTCTTTTTTAATATGTGACTTACTAGGATTCTGTCAACCTACTAAACTGGAAATGGAATAAAATATAATAGAGTAGAAATTTTAGCTGAACCAATTAAAATATTCTGTAGGGAGTCTTTCCTGTCCAAGCACTATTATGTACCTCTGGATAAATTGGGTCTGGGCCCTGGTTTGTTATTTCTAATTTGGACTAACAGAGTTGACATAAAAGACTAAAATTTGGAGGTTATTCAGTCACTCACGTCCTGATCTAAATTCCAACATGTCAAAAATTGACATCACCTTCACCATCTCAATTTCCTCTGTTACTGCCAATGTTTGCCTCATACTCTTCCTTCCCAGACTTGAGACAGAGGTCTCTGGACTTAAGAATCGTCCCCCTTCACTCCTCAACCCCTACCCTTTTCTCCTATTCCTCTGTCAAGAACTAATGCCACATCTTGCTAATAGGTGCTATGCATGAAGATGGTTCTGTAGTCAGCTATGTTTGGGAAACACTGTATTAAACATAGTTACAAGGTTTTGCTACAGGACATTTCAGAAATTTTAATGTGTTTCTGTGCACTGTGAATCTCCAAGGGAGAGATAAAATATTTGATCATGGAACCCCTGTGGTTGTAGCATTGCCTGAAATTTACCCTGGGAAGCATTGGCCTAAATTGCAGTAACTATCCCCTAGCCATCCTCTCTGCCTTCAGTGTCTGATGTTCCAATCCATCTTAAATACAGCTGTGGGGAATTAGCTCAAACCACATCTTCCTTGAGCTGGCCCTCAGCTGTAAAAACTTTGATGACCACACACAGTACCTATAATGCCACATCTGAGCCCCTCCCAGTGTGACTTGCAAAGCTCTCCTTACTCAAAAGTGAGAAACCACACAGCTGACAAGGATGTCACATGCTCTCAGTGGAAGGAAGTTACTGTTTCCAGAATGCATATGTCCTTAGAGTTTACATTTTAAACACAAGATGAGTGAAAAAAGCCTAGATGACCCTCCCTTTGGAGGAGGAGGAGGAGACCCGGAGATCAGGTTTGCCCACGGTTTTTGCCCGGATTCTAAACACTGTGGGTTATGTGCAGACCAGCAGATAAGAAGTGAGTCAGAACGGGGATGGTGGGGGGTCACTTGCCAACATCTTCTGAACTGGCTTAGCTCTACCAACAGCAGAGAGACTTTCCTTCAATAAGCACCTTACTTCACTCAAGAGTAATACAGCCCAGTGCCACCCCAGCACCCCCTTAAGTACCCAAAGCTATAGACAAGTTCCCACAGTCGAGCCTTGGAGGCAGCACCGCCAGTAGCCTAATGTTACCCCTTCAAAGAAGTGCTTTGCTTTATCAGATGCTATATATACCATAAGAATTACCTAGGACCCGTTTGCTCTCAAATGCTCTGACCTCAAATTATTTGAATATTTCAGGTCAAAATGTGGTGTGGACCTGAATTATCCAAATAATTAAGTTGTGTAGACACGTGCTTGGTTTCAAGAGCATGTGACTGGAATAAAAAGAGCCTGTTTCTTTAAGCAGTTTTTACAAAGGCTTTCTAAAGCCCTCTCCTGTTTCATGGATTCATTTTTTTCAAGAGAGAAAGACGTGTCGATGAATGAGTTGGACATTCTGCAGGATCCCAGGAGAGGACAGGAGAGGCTGGTGGGAGAGGGAGAGGTGGGCAGCTTTTTCTTCTGCTTTGCAAAAGCTCCAGGGTCCTCAGTCTTCCCTGATTACTTTCCAAGATGCTATACTCACTGTCTGGATTGACTCGATGCCAAGAAAACCCTTCTTTCGAGCCTGGGAGAGTTCCATGCTGTGGGATTAAAAAGTAAATGAGAACAGAAAGGGATGAAGGATAGAGCATGAAAGGAAAAGAAAGCTGAGGAAATGAGTCTATTTGCAAGCTGGGAAGCACCCACAAGGCTCTTCACAGGGATTTGTGGGTCTCATAGGACCCTTTTCTCATGACTGTGTAGTCAGAGCTGTTAAATCTCATTCATGCCAGTAGGGAGGACAATGGAGCAACCCTGTATCACCCAACTGGCAGACTAGAGGGAGCAGCGAGGTACCCAACAAAACAGGGTCACATCAAAAAAAAAAAAAAAAAAGGTTTTGATAGAATGTAATATATTTCAAAAAAACATAAAGTAATCACTGGATTACTTTATGGGACACTAGAATAGTTTCTTGTATTTATGTAACAGCTTCATGTACTTCAGATCAGTCAGCCATTGCTACAAAAGTACCGTGTAATAAGCCATCCAGAATTCAGTGACTTAAAACCTCAGTAATCAATAAGTCAGCTGGGCATTGTCTCATCTAGGCTGGACTCAGCTAGTCAGGCAGGTCTTCCTCAGGCCAGAGCGGGTGGAGCAGTTCTGCTTCTCAGAGTGGGGCTGGAGACAGCTGGGTGGCTCTGCTGAACTTGTCTCTCCTTTTCCTGGCACCACCAGGCTAGCTCGGGCATGTTCTCCTCTTGGTATTGACAGAAGCACAAAAGAGGGCAAGTCCAGTGTGTAAGCACATATCAAGTGCCTGCTAGAATCTTGCCTACTAACATCTCATTGGACAGAGCCATGCCCAAATTCAAGGGGTAGGAAAGTACACACTGCCTTTTGAGAGACACTCTGTACAGTTACGTGGCAAAGGGTGTAGATATAGGGAGAGGTGAAGCATTGGGGTCAATGGTTCCACCTATCATGATGAACCACCATCTCTTCAGTTTTAGGGACTCTAAAGATCTTCTCTAGGCATCACCGTTTCTTCACCAGTTAGTAGCTAGATTGTGTGAGGGATGTCTCTTTGGGACTCAGTTTCCTGATCCATAAAATAGGGATAACGTTTTCTCTGCCTGTCTCACAGGGCTGGTGTGGAGGTCAAACGATAAGATGGATGTAACAGTTCTTAGAAAGCTCTAAGGTGTTATACAGTGCAAGCTGTTACCACAATTACTACTAAAGGACAGTACCCTTTGTAGGTATTGGGCTTATATACCATACATTCTCTGTGTAGCTGCCCAGCTCTGCCATTGTATCATGAAGGCAGCCAGGGACAATATGTAAATAATGAGCATGGCTGTGTCCAAGTAAAACTTTATATACAAAAAAGGCAGCTGGCCGATGGTAATAGTTTGCAGGCCATGGTGTATGTCCATGAACTGTAGGAATGGCTGTTAGGATGGCTTTTCATTTGCCTGACATGCTTGGGCAAGGACTCCTTCTACAGATTCCCTCCCTCCCTCATACCCATCTTAGCATTTAACAATCTTCACCATTAAAAGATGCATTATATATATATATGTATATGTATAGCTGATTCACTTTGCTGTACAGCAGAAGCTAACACAACATTGTAAAGCAACTATACTCCAATAAGAATTAATTTTTAAAAAGATGCATCATAATATGTCAATTATATCTCAATAAAATATAATAAATTTTTTTAAAAGACACATCATATTATTAAAGCTCATTCTGCACTTTAAACCCATGTTCTCTAGTTCTGAATGGGGGAGAGTCTGTTATAGATCAGGTACTTTGTACACTGTAGGTACTTCATAAAGCCAAGTTATTTTGGAATTTCTGAAATTTGAGAAGAGATGGAAAACACTCTCTATTTTCTCTGGAACATAAGAAGATCCCTGGCTTCCTCCTTCCCCACTATAAGCCCCTCTGTGACCCTCTCTTGCAGAGACAGCAGGCAGAGCGAAAACATGGATCCTAGGACATATTTGCCAGTCCCTGTTAAGGGGAGAGTCCCTTCATTTCTACTGAAGAAATAGCTGCTGCCACTGAGAGCTCTCTACAACCCACTTTGCTGTTTTCAGAAATATCTTTGCATTTTTCCTTCCCTGTCAGCCAGAGGGGTGATTCTCCATCACAATCAGGTATAAGCCTGGCTCTAGCCAACACTCTTGGGAGATAAGTGAAGAGAGCAGACTTCTCACTTCTAAGCTCTGAAAGGTCAGTAGGCCTACCTTAAAGGAGAAAATAAACAGGAAAACAAGCTGGAGGAAATCAAGAATAGTCACACAACCCTATGATTTCTTACCTGAACTCTTCACTAGGCATTGTGAATAATCCACTTTGGAAGTGAAAACAGCTGGTGTGAAGACTGCAAAGGCTGGTGTGTGGGACTTGTTTTTATGAGAGGGCAAACAACCCAGAACTTTCCATAGGAGGCAGGCTGAGTCAGGAGCCCATTGCAGAAGATTTCATTGTCCTGGAATGATCTTCTCCACCTGAAATGAGGGTTTCAATAGTAGGTAAATTACCTGAAACTACCTAGTGAGTCAGTGCAGGTAATGAGGACATTTGAGGTGACAAAGCTTGTATCTCCCCAGTTGGTCCATAGTTTAGAAAGCAGACAGGACCCCATATTGACTTCGTGCCGTCTCATCAACAGAGCTAGAAAGGCTCTCAGGGTACAGTAAACTCAGTGTGGTCATCATGGGGACAACCTTTTCAGGAACCTGCAGGAGGCTGGCAGATGCCCAGTTTTCCCAGGCTGCTCCAAGAATCAATCCCTTGTAGCACAGATCAGTCTCAAAGAGTTCCTGCTCAAAGGGAAGATTCCCTTTCTCTGTGCTCATCTGCGAATGGAGATGTGCTGAGGAACCGCCTCCAGGGAGCTGGAGCCCTGGGTGGGGCATTCACTCTGCCTGGGTTAAAACCAGGTCTGGCTGCTATTTGTGGCACACAAATTCCATATGACTAACAAACCTGGCTCACTATTGCTCTGGCTTTACAAGCTATATCTCCTACGCATCCTTCTCTCTGTTTTCCTCTCAATCACGGCTTTCAGCTAAATGCTGCCTCCCTGCTGCCAACCTCTCTTTTGCTACAAATTGACCTCATGTTCTGGCCCCTCCTTAACTTTCCTATAGCTTGACTTTATTTAGTTACAGTCCTGTTTTCCTAAACACGTGTGCTTTACTGCAAATGGGATTACTCACTATTCCCCAAGCTCATCTTGCTTTCTGCTATCACTTCTTTCCTATGTCCTACCCCATCTTTACCCAATCAGATCTTTCAAAGCCTAACTTACACATTATTTCTCCTAGAAAGTCAATCAAAAATGATATAATTAAGTCCCTTAAACCCTGGACTTCAGTTGAGTTTCTCTTATGATGTTAATCATGTTCTCTCTCATAAGGAAATACCTTTTCTGCCTTTTTAGATTTGGAAGCCACACTATCTCTACACTGTCTTCCTCTTCCCAAAATATAATTTCATAATAGATGCTCAGTTAATACTTGTCAATGAATTTATTTGTCAGATGCAAAACTCACTGCCTGAAAGAGTTCATTTGCCTTCCTAAGTATCTAAAGAACAACCAGGAAATGTTACCATATTGTTTGTATAACTTGCTCTGTCCCTTACAGAAAATAGGAAAGGCATTTTACAGGAGTTTTCCTAGGTTGTTTACCAAATCAGATCCTCTAAGCCTAAGAGAAGTAAGTTCAATCTTATTTTTCCCATAAGAGCAATTTTATAAAATTGGTTCTGTTCTTAACCAAGACCTGGTGCCCAACTTCTTCATATGAATGGTCACAAGCAGGATATTTAATCAATTTTAAATGGTACACCTGTTACACTATATTGCATAAAGCTTTCCACAGTGTATATAAATCAATTAAACAAGGCAACACAGCAGTTTATAAAGTCTTACATTAAGTAAAATATAGGTCATAAAGGTCTACTGTACAAAGCTTTCATCCTCTTTAAAATCCTTTCTAAAATAAATCAGCCAATGAAGATACTCCATTTAACAATGGAGTCATGGTTTCAGAAAGATTTCTTTGAGGAAATATTGTAAAGCCTCTTAGGAAAACTTTGTAGAGGATTAAAATCTTTGGTGACTTTTGGAGAAACTAATGCAGGAATGTAGGTTTGGTTGCCCCTATTTCTCCCTGATAATTTCCCTACAGTGAGCATAGATATTAACCAGCAAGCTTGAATTTCTCTCAACATGGAAGCAGAAAGTTTGCTGCCTTCTCAACAGTGCTAGCTAATTTTTCCTGTTACATGACAATAACATACTTAGCCAAGAAATCTGTCCTGACATTAAAATGAATGCATTCATTTCTTTCCTACATGATGGTGTCTTATTTTTGCATCTGATAAAAAACTTCACCTACGTTCCTTCCAGTTTGACAGACTAAAAGTCTACGATGCTCACAGCCATCTCCACATTACATCTCCACAATGATAAGCCTCAGGGCTGCCTTTCACAACTGAAGGTGGTGTGACTCCACGTTACTGATCTATCTCTGATTTATGAGAACAATACCAGGTCTTTCTCCACAGTTATCAAATCTATTCCAGAGGTGCTTAACCTTGGCTACACATTAAGAATATCATTGTTATTTACTCAAAGGAGTTGAAAATTTATGTCCACACAAAAACCTACACAAAGGTGTTTACAGCAGCTTTAAACATAATTGCCCAAACATGGAATCAACCAAGATGACTTTCAGTAGGTGAATGGATTTAAAAAAAAAAAAAAAAAAAAAGTGGTACTTCTAGAAAATGGGATATTTTTCAGCACTAAAAAGAAGTGGGTTATCAAGTCATGAAAAGGCATGGAGGAAAATTAAATGCATATTAGTGAAATAACACAAACTGAAAAGGCTACATACTGTATGACTCCAACTACATGACATTCTGGAAAAGGTAAAACTAGATACAATAAAAAGATCGGTGATTGCCAGGGTTAGCAGGGAGGGAGGAATGAATAAGTGGAGCACAAGATTGTTAGAACAGAGGGCAGAGAGCAGAAGCAAGAAGAAGTACAATCGTGCACCTGTGGAACAAAAACCACATTCACAGAAAGATAGACATGATGAAAAGGAAGAGGGCTATGTACCAAATGAAGGAACAAGATGAAACCCCAGAAAAACAACTAAATGAAGTGGAGATAGGCAACCTTCCAGAAAAAGAATTCAGAATAATGATAGTGAAGATGATCCAGGACCTCAGAAAAAGAATGGAGCCAAAGATCAAGAAGATGCAAGAAATGTTTAACAAAAGCCTAGAAGAATTAAATAACAAACAAACAGAGATGAACAATACAATAACTGAAATGAAAACTACACTAGAAGGAATCAACAGCAGAATAACTGAAGCAGAAAAATGGGTAAGTGACCTGGAAGATAGAATGGTGGAATTCACTGCTGTGGAACAAAATAAAGAAAAAAGAATGAAAAGAAATGAAGACCACCTAAGAGACCTCTGGGACAACATTAAACGCAACAGCATTCCCATTATAGGGGTTGCAGAAGGAGAAGAGAGACAGAAAGGACCTGAGAAAATATTTGAAGAGATTATAGTCAAAAACTTCCCTAGCCACCCAAGTCCAGGAAGCGCAGTGAGTCCCATACAGGATAAACCCAAGGAGAAACATGCCAATACACATAGTAATCGAATTGGCAAACATTAAAGACAAAGAAAAATTATTGAAAGCAACAAGGGAAAAATGACAAATAATATACAAGGGAACTCCCATAAGTTTAACAGCGGATTTCTCAGCAGAAACTCTACAAGCCAGAAGGGAGTGGCATGATATACTTAAAGTGATGAAAGGGAAGAAACTACAACCAAAATTACTCTACCCAGCAAGGATCTCATTCAGATTTGATGGAGAAATCAAAAGCTTCACAGACAAGCAAAAGCTAAGAGAATTCAGCACCACCAAACCAGCTCTACAACAAATGCTAAAGGAACTTCTCTAAGTGGGAAGCACAAGAAAAGAAAAGGACCTACAAAAACAAACCCAAAACATTAAGAAAATGGTCATAGGAACATACATATCTATAATTACCTTAAACGTGAATGGATTAAATGCTCCAACCAAAAGACACAGGCTTGCTGAATGGATACAAAAACAAGACCCATATATATGCTGTCTGCAAGAGACCCATTTCAGACCTAGGGACACATTCAGACTGAAAGTGAGGGGATGGAAAAAGATATTCCATGCAAATGGAAATCAAAAGAAAGCTAGAGTGGCAATACTCATATCAGATAAAACAGACTTTAAAATAAAAAATGTCACAAGAGACAAGGAAGGATACTACATAATGATCAGGGGATCAATCCAAGAAGAAGATATAACAATTATAAATAGATATGTACCCAACATAGGAGCACCTCAATACATAAGACAACTTGTAACAGCTATAAAAGAAGAAATCGACAGTAACACAATAATAGTGAGGGACTTTAATACCTCACTTACACCAATGGACAGATCATCCAAAATGAAAATAAATAAGGAAACAGAAGCTTTAAATGACACAATAGACGAGATAGATTTTATTGATATTTATAGGACATTCCATCCCCAAACAGAAGATTACACTTTCTTCTCAAGTGTGCCTGGAACATTCTCTAGGGTAGATCACATCTTGGGTCACAGATCAAGCCTGGGTAAATTTAAGAAAATTTAAATCATATCAAGCATTTCTTCTGACCATAATGCTATGAGATTAGAAATCAATTACAGGGGAAAAAACGTAAAAAACACAGACACATGGAGGCTAAACAATACGTTACTAAATAACCAAGAGATCAGTGAAGAAATCAAAGAGGAAATCAAAAACTATCTAGAGACAAATGACAATGAAAACACAATGATCCAAAACCTATGGGATGCAGCAAAAGCAGTTCTAAGAGGGAAGTTTATAGCTGTACAAGCCTACCTCAAGAGGCAAGAAAAATCTCAAATAGACAATCTAACCTTACACCTGAAGGAACTAGAGAAAGAAGAACAAACAAAACCCAAAGTTAGCAGAAGAAAAGAAATCATAAAGAACAGAGGAGAAACAAATGAAATAGAAACAAAGAAAACAATAGCAAAGATCAATAAAATTAAAAGCTGGTTCTTAAAAGAAAAAAGATTGTTAGGACAATGAAACTACTCTATTTGATATAATAATAGTGGATACATGTCATTACATATTTGTCCAAACCCATAAATTGTACAACACCAAGAGTGAACCCTAATGTAAAGTACCGACTTTGGGTGATAACGATGTGCCAATGTAGGTTCATCAATTGTATCAAATGTACCACTCAGATGCAGGATTTGATAATATGGGAGGTTATGCATGAATGGGATCAGAGAGTATATGGGAAATACCTACCTTCCTCCTAATTATGCTGTGAACCTAAAACTGCTCTAAAAAATAAAGGCCATTTTTTAAAGTTTTAAAATTAATAAATGAGAGTCCTCTCCCACCAAAAAAATTAAATATATGTACATATATATAAAACTTTATATATATATGCTTGGGTGCTCCTCTCAACCCCAAAGCCAATTAAATCAGAAAATCAGAATCTCTGTGAGTGGAAATCAAGCCTAATTTTTTTAAAATCTCCCTAAATGACTTCAATGTGCCAGCAAAGTGAGAATCACAGATCTCTGCAAATAAAAAGCAGCCTGCTCATTCATTTGAACCTTAAACCAAATAACCATCTGAGAGAATTCAGAAATCTTGGGTTCTAGATTCAACCTGACAATAATATCCAGATGCATAACTTTGAATACATCATATCCCCTCTCAAAGTCTTAGTTTACTCAAGTATAGCATGAGCAGAGTGTCCCCCATTATCAAACAGTCCAATTCCTCAACAAACACTAGCAAACAGAATTCAACAGCACATTGAAAGGATTATACAACATGACCAGTAAGATTTATTCTTGCAGTGCAAGGATGGTCCAACATACAAAAATCAATCAATATAATATACCATATAACAGAATGAAGGAAAATAACCACATGATCATTTCAATTGATGCAGAAAGGGATTTCACAAAAGTTAACACACTTTCATGATAAAAACACTCAACAAACTAAGAATAGAAGGAAATTACCTCAACATAATAAAGTCGATAAATGCAAGGCCCTCAGCAAACATCATACTCCACAAGGAAAGACTGATAATCTGCCCTAGAGTGCTACATTTGTTACATTCAATGAACCAACATTGACACATCATTATCACCCAGAAGTCCACAGTTTACATCAGGGGTTCACTCTTGTACATTCTGTGGGTTTTGACAAATGTATAATGACATGAATACACCATTATAGTAACATACAGAGTATTTTTGTTGCTCTAAAAATCCTCTGTGCTCCACCCATTCATACCAACCTTTACAGACTGACTTCTTTCACTTAGTAATAAGCATTTCAGTTTCCTCCAAGTCTTTTCATGGTTTGATAGCTCATTTTTTTATGGGAAATCACTGTACTTTCTGCTCAATTTTGCTGTGAACCTAAAACTGCTCTAAAAAAATAGTATTTTTTTAAAGAAATGAAATGGTGTTATTGACATAAAAAAACAAAACAGCGCAAATTAAAAGAAAGTAGAAGAAACAAATATTTATGCAGTGCCTGTTATCTGCCATTATTCTGCTGAATGCTGTGACACAATGATAAGCAAAACAGACATGATCCCCATCTTCTTAGAGCTTACCGTCTAGTATAGGAATCAGATATCAAACCACACAAATACAAAGGTATAATGATCAGTGACAGCATATACAGGCATACCTCATTTCATTGTGCTTTGCTTTATTGTGCTTTGCAGATACTTCATTTTATTTTTTTACACACTGAAGGTTTGTGACAACCCTGTGTAGAGTATCTCTATTGGTGCCATTTTTCCAACAGCACTTGCTCACTTCATGTCTTTGCATCACATTTGGGTAATTCTCGAAATATTTCAAACTTGCTCATTATTATTATATTTGTTATGTTGATCTGTGATCAGTGATCTTTGATGTTACTATTGCAAATGGTTAATGGTTAGTAATAGGAATTTTTATCAATAAAGCATTTTTTAATTAAAAAAAATATAATGGAAGAGTGAAAGCTTTTCCTCCAAGATCAGAAACAAGAAAACGATACTCACTTTCACCACTTCTATTCAACATAATACTGGAAGTCCTATCCAGAGAAATTAGGTAAGAAAAATAAAAGGCATCCAAATTAGAAATGCAGAAGTAAAATCATCTCTGTTCAGAGATGACATAATCTTATATGTAAAAAATCCTGAAGATTTCATTAAAAAACTTAGAATAAATAAATTCAGTAAAACTCCAGGAGACAAAATCAACATGCAAAAATCAGTTGTGCTTCTACATACTAACAATGAACAATCCAAAAAGGATTTTAAAAAAACACCATTTATAATATCATCAAAAAGAATAAATATTTAGGAATAAGTTTAAACGAGGCAAAAGCCTTATACATTGAAAATTTTTAAATGTTGATTAAAGAAATTAAATATACAAATAAATAAAAGACATCTGTGTTCATAGATCAGAATATTTAATATTGTTAAGGTACCAAAAATACTCAAAGTGATCTGTAGATTCAACACAATCCCTATCAAAATCTCAATATTTTTTGCAGAAACATAAAAATCCATTCATATGGAATTTCAAGGGACATCAACTAACCAAAAACATACTGAAAACAAAAACAAAGTTGGGGGTCGCACACTTCCCGATTTCAAAACTTACTACAATGTCACAATAATCAAAACAGTGTAGTACTAAAAGATAGGCAGACATGTAGATTAATGAAATAGAACAGAGAGCCCAAATAAATCCTAATACATTTGGCCAAATGATTGCTGACAAGGGTGCTAAGACCATTCAGTGAGGAAAAGACAGTCTTTTAACAAATGGTGTTTGGAAAACTGGATACCTACATGCAAAACAATAAAGTTGAACCCTTAACTTATACCATATACAAAAATTAATTTAAAAATGCATCAAAGACCTAAATGTAAAAGCTAAATCTATAAAATGCTGAGATAAAAACAGGGGAAAATCTTCATGACATTGGATTTAGTAATGACTTCTTGGATATGACACCAAAAGCATAGGCAACAAAAGAAAAGTTAGATGAATTGGACTATACCAAATTTAAAACTTCTGTGCATCAAAGGATACAATAAACAGAATGAAAAGGCAACCTACCAAATAGGAGAAAATATTTGCAAATCATATAACTGATAAAGGTTAATATCTAGAATATATACTAAATTCCTACAAGTCAACAACAAAACAATGCAATTAAAAAAATACTTGAATAGACATTTCTTCAAGGAAGAGATATGAATGGCCAATAAGCACGTGAGAATATGCTTAACATCATTAATCATTAGAGAGATGAAAATCAAAACCACCTCATACCCATAAAAACAAACAACTCAATCAAAAAATGGGCAGAAGACCTAAACAGACATTTTTCCAAAGAAGACATACAGATAGCCAAGAGGCACATGAAAAGATGTTCAACATCATTGATTATTAGAGAAATACAAATCAGAACTACAATGAGATATCACCTCACTCCAGTCAGAATGTCCATCATCAAAGAGTCTACAAACAATAAGTGCTGCTGAAGAGGGTGTGGAAAAAAGGGAACCCTCTTACACTGTTGGTGGGAATAAAATTGGTATAGCCACTATGGAGAAAAATATGGAGGTTCCTTAAAAAACTACAGATAGAGCTACCATATGATCCAGCAATCCCACTCGTGGGCATATATCCAGAGAAAACATGGTTCAAAAGGATAAGTGCACCCCAGTGTTCATTGCAGCACTGTTTACAATAGCCAAGACATGGAAGCAACCTAAATGTCCATCGACAGATGAATGGATAAAGAAGATGTTGTACGTATACACAATGGAATATTACCCTGCCATTAAAAAGAATGAAATAATGTCATATGCAGCAACATGAATGGACATGCAGATTATCATACTAAGTGAATTAAGTCAGACAGAGAAAGACAAATATCACGGTATCACTTATATGCGGAATCTTTTAAAAAATGATACAAATGAACTTATTTACAAAACAGAAACAGACTCACAGACTTAGAGAATGAACTTATGGTTACCAGGGGTGAAGGGTAGGGAGGAGGGATAGATTGGAAGTTTGGGATTGACATGTAAACACTACTATATTTAAAATAGATAACCAACAAGGACCTACTGTATAGCACAAGGAACTCTGCTCAATATTCTGTAATAACCTAAATGGGAAAAGAATATGAAAAAGAATAGATACATGTATATGTACAAATGAATCACTTTGCTGTACAGCTAAAACTAACACAACATTGTTAATCAATTATACTCCAATATAAAATAAAAAAATTTTTTAAAGTCCTTGCAAACTTAAAAAAAAACAGATGACAAAGGTCAGCAGGATGTGGAGTAATTGGAATTCTTGTGTACTCTTTGAGGGAATGTAAAATGGACAGCTGCTGTGGAAAACAGTATAGCAGTTCCTCAAAAAATTAAACATAGAATACCATATGATCCAGCGATCGCACTTCTGGGTATATGCCCAAAAGAACTGAAAGCAGGAACTCAGAGAGATTTACATACCCATGTTTTTAGCAGCATTATTCCCAGTAGCCAAAAGGTAGAAGGAACACACGTTTCCGTTGACAACTGGATGGATAAACAAAATGTGGTATATGTATACAATAAAATATTATTCAGTCTTAAAAAGGAAGGAAATTCTGACACATGGATAAACCTGCTGAGGGTCCGGGTTCAGTCCCTGGTTGGGGAACTAAAATCCCACAAGCTGCGCAGCCAAAAAAAAAGTGGTGATGGCAGCACAAAATGTGAATGCACTTAAATGCCACTGAACTGTACACTTAAGAATGGTTAAGATGGTAAATTTTATGTTATGTGGATTTTACAATTTTTTTAAAGAACAGTATGATGCATGGATTCTATTCAAATGGAACAGTTATTCAGTAGTTAGAACACATGAGTACCTACTACGTGACAGCTGGTTTAACACAACCACCTCCATCCCGATGATGATGAACATGCAAACTCAGACTGATGTTAGGGAAGACAAAAGTTACCTTGTTGAATTTCAAATCAATTATTTTAGGTATCACTGAAATACAACCATTAGCTGAGATTTCTGTCTGCTGGTTCAGTTTGAATAAAAGAAGAGTTTCTTGCAGAACCCTCTATAATCTACCGTGAAGATGCTAATGCATGAGTGGTTTGCATATAATACACAATATAAATGTGCATGCATGTTCATCCTTTTGGGGGTGAGATAAAGCATTTTTTACTGCATTTGATATATAGAACCTTCTAAACTGATAATATTGGATATTAACCTAAATCAAATATTATATAATATGTTTTTATTTTAAAAAGACACACTACTACTTCACCACAAGAAAGAAAATTTCTGTCTTTTGACTGTGCATAGTTGATTGGACATTTAGACCAATCAGACTCTATTAAATATGAATATAATCAGCCAGAACTCCTCATCACTGCCACACACACACACCTATCTAGTTGAACTTGGTAACTACAGTAATAAAGTGGTGCATTATAAACAACATAGGACAGTTAAAAGTGAATTCTTACAGTTATTAAATATTATATTGACTATTTTTAAGTAGATTATATGCACTGCAAAAATCTCTACAAATTGGCATCCACACAGCAGTAGAAAATCCCAATCAAGTCACACATGCCCAAAAGATGTTGGTATCTGAGTTTCATGAGGATGAGACTTTTCTTTTGCTCTATGTAGTATCTCCTGTGTCTAGAATAGTACAAAGTGGATGCACAATAAGTATTAGTAGAATGAAAAAATAATGTGTATAGTTTCACTGAGGGTCTCTGGTCAGACATCCTGAGCATGCCATGGGTGGGACCAAGCCCATGGACCAGATGAGCCAATGAAAGGGAACCAGACGGAACACTTTCCTCCTCACCAGGCAGAGCAGACTTGAGGAAAATGCCTCACATAAAGCATAATGTTTCTGGACTGTAGCAATTTCCTGTCAGAGCAACAGAGAGTAGGCCCCAATAATGAGGGGTGCCAAAGGTTCCAATATGAAATGGGAAGGAAGTGATAAGGAATTTAGGGTGGGCTATATGCAGAAGCCCAGACAGGAAAGAGGCCACTAAAATGGAGGAGAACCCCAGTCACTGAATTCTTTGAAGAAAGCCTTATGCCAGGAAGGCATTTCAGAAATCAAGGTCAAAGCTCCAATTCAGGGAGCTTTGGGAAGAAGGAGAACTGGGTTAAAACCAACAAACCAGAAGTTTCCATTTCTTAAATGGAGGCAAATCACAAGGGTTAGATTAGCAAGATGGTTAGCACCTCATTGCAAGGCCTAAAGTGTGGGTCTGAGGACACTTACAGATCTCCTATGCCTAGAACTGGGGATAAGGCCAGTGTGTTCATGTAACCTGGCTATGAAGAGTAAAGGGATTCAGAAATCCCTCAATACCACAAATCACCTGTGTGCTGCCACCTTAGAATTTACAGTATAGCTCTTCAGCTCAATCCCTGATCCAGGAAATAACATTGGGAGGAAAGGAAGAACAGAGGAGACGAGACATCCACACACGGAATGCACAATGGGAAGGCTTTCCACTACAAAGAGAATTACACTGACAAGACACTGGGAAGACATGAACTGGACGCATAGAAGTATTCCTGCCATGAAAAGGATTCTACAGATTCTTTTCCCCTTGCTTATTGCAGTAATGTGATTTCTCTAGTCTGTGATAAACAGCCTAACTGCTCATTCTTAATTGGTGGTTTCTCTGACTCAATCTAATTAATGTGTTCTAAGACTCTCCACTCCTTGTCAAGTGTAGCTGGAAGGTAATAATAATAATAATAATAATAATAATAATATTTGTAGTAGTAATAATAGGGGTGGTTTTTTTTATGAGAACTTACTCTTTTAATTGTCACATGACCCTATAGTATAGGTATTGCTAACATCCTCATTTTATTGATGACCAAGCTGAGGCACAGAGACAAAAGGTAATTGGTCCAAGGTCACACCTCTAGTAATCTGGGATTCAAATTCAAACAGACTTACTAACTGTATAGCCCTTGCTATAAACCACTCTGTACAGTGAGCTATTCTCACTGACCCTCTTTGGTAAATTTGTTTCTGAGCATGATCTCTGATCTAGTATGACCTCTTTTAAATGACTCATACCCTATCTTACAGATGTTAACTCAATACAGCTTTATAGTACATAGCACACTTATAAAACAATGATTGAATCTGATCTATGGGTCCAAGCAGCCATAGCAGAGGGTGATGATTCCCCTCTCATTTCATTCAAACTTCCCTCTCTGTGTGGAGAAAAGCACATTTCAACCATCTTCAGAGAGAAAGCTTTATGTGCTGGGCAAGGAACAGGCTAGTCAGACATCTTTCAGGGACTTTGAATACCAAGCTTTCTTGAAGACCTGAAGCACAAAAACATCATGAAACCCATGTCAATTGAGGGAGGTTTCATTCTAATTAACACGTCGTGTAAAAAATTAGAATTAGATTATGCAGGGATTCATTACATATAAAGTGTCCTGAGAGGTACCCTTGTATCTAAATATTAGATTTTCTTTAAATCATACTCTGAATTTATGTACCCTGATTAACATACCACACTTGTTTTCATAAATTGTTTGTTTGTTTGTTTTTAATTCATTACTTCCTTCTATCAGGAATGGGACAGAGCAAACTATCAAAGGCATCCGACTGCATGGCTGAAACCAGCTCTAAGAGCCAGGTAAGAACTGAGAAGGAGAAATACAGCAATCCTAAAGCAGCAAGGAACTGCAAGAGTTAGAAGTAATTTTATAATGAATCAAAGGCCAGAAATGAAAAATGGGCCCTTCAAGAAACAGGCCTTCCTATTAAGGAGTTGATCAGGCAATAAATGCATGTATGAGTTCTTCACACCACCTTAGGGAATGAGGGTTACAGAGACAACTACTCTCTCCCTGCTCTTGAAGAATTTTATATCTAGAACCAAAATGTCTAATAGAACTTCCTGCAGTAATGAAAATATTCTACATCTGCCCTGTCCAATGTGGAAGACAAAAGCCACACGAGGCTATTTAAATTTAAATGTAAGTTAAAAATTCATTTCTTCAGTCACACTAGCCACATTTCAAGTGCTAAGTAGCCAAATGTGGCTACTTAAATTGAAGTTTAAATTAATCACATTTAAAGAACATTAATAATTTAGTTCTCAGGAATACTGGTCACATGTCAAGTGCTTAGTAGCCATCCATGGCTCATGGCTGCTGTGCTGGGCAGTGCAAACATAGAGCATTTCTTTCATCACACGAAGTTCTAATTGGACAGAGATGTTCTCGAAAATGTCAGAAGAGGAGGAAAGTATAATGTCCTTATTTTTAAGAAGTATTAATTGTACGGTCTTCTTTAAATGAAATCAATCGTGAGTGATACCAAGCAGGACCCCGTGCACAATAGGCTCATAGGCTCCTGGGCACAAAAGGCTTTCTGTGTCCCACATTTCTTGTTTTTAGGAAATAGACTTCATTCAGCCTCTAGTACCGTCCCTGAGTTCCAAGGGAAGGTTCAAACAGATGCTAATTAGGGAAGGGAGGAGATGCAGAGACAAGGGAGGAACAGTCAAGAGGAACAACAGTGCAGCCTTGGGGCAGGGTCCTGGTCCCCCCTCAGGGGATATACATAATAATATCTTTGAGCTGTTGTGCAGATACGGAAGCCCCACCAGGTGGGAGAAGTTAATGGTATGCTGCCCACAAGCACATAGACCACAGACCAGTTGGAACCAGAAGGATGATGATGCTGCCCCCCACTTACCTCACCACCAACCAATCAGAAGACTGTCCACGAGCTGACCACACCCTCTTTGAACCATTACTATAAAACTCCTCACTACCCCTCCAGGTGGGGACACAGAGTTTTGAGGGCATTAGCCCACTGTGGCCCCCTTTGCCTGGCAAAGCAATAACACTATTCTTTTCTACTTTGTCCAAAACTGTGTCTCCGAGATTTAATTCGGTGCTGGGGTACAGAGGCTGGATTCGGCTTCAAAGGCATGATGAAAAGTAAAAACAATGGACGAGACTCTTCTTATCAACTGAAGGCAAACTATATATACTTAACAACATACCTATATCCAGATGGATACTCGATCTTAAATTGGCTTTGAATTCACACATAATTATAACACTTTTAAGCAACGTCTTTAGCAATTAACGGTAAAGTGTTAGGCACAAAAAGTCTCCACTTAAGAAGTTTCCTATGAAAAGAAGTTAAATCCATTCAAGTCTTGACTTTGTAGTCAGATGATTCGTGTGTGTTGATACAGCCATCAGGGAAAGAATGAAATTTAGGATAACAGAGATACCACTGAGGTGAATTATTTTGCTCCAGCAAACCTCAGGCTGAGATTTCTTTCTTCTCCTTGGTAATGCACAATGAAGAAAGTCAAGTGTGGACTTGTGTCAGTGGACCATTTAAGCTGATGCATTACAAAACTAGTAGTGGCTTTCACCTCATTTGAGCTATAGACCTATTGATGTTCTCATTAAGAACTAATTTTCTCAGTGACTTGAAACTCATCATAAATATTTAAGTAGAATTACTTCTAAAATTAGAGCTTCCTCCCTGCCCTTCATTCATGAAAGGGTCTCAACCCATTTGTGACTATGTTTCCAAGGAGGAGCATAACAGGTATGCCCACAGTGACAAGCCCTCAATATTCATGTAGACTCTGATACACATGCCATGCAAATGGAACAGTAGTTGTGCAGAGTAGAGTACATGGGTCTCCCATCATCTTGTTTACATACCTGGATGTTGGAGTTGACTTTTCGTTACCATCTTTACTTTTTTTTATATGTATTTTTAAATTATTTTTTTTTAATTTTGATAATTTATTTTGGCTGCACTGGGTCTTAGTTGTGGCACGCAGGTTCTTTGTTGTGACACGAGGGATCTTTTAGTTGCAGCATGTGGACTTCTTAGTTGTGGGATGCAGACTCTTAGTGGAGGCACACATGCGGAATCTAGTTCCCCGACCAGGGATCGAACCCGGGTCCCCTGCATTAGAAGCACGGAGTCTTACCCACTGGACCACCAGGGAAGTCCCTTGTTATCATCTTTAGAACTCTGGTCTTCAATGACTTTGGCCCAGAAAACACTCAATAAGGCAATTTGATTTTTGAAAATTGGTTTCTTCACACATGAAATAATTTAATTTAATAACAATGATAGTAATCTTGTTAATTGAAGGAAGGAAATTCACTGAGCGAAGCCACATTAATGCCTAGCATCATTTTAATATGTTCAGATTTTCTGAACTTAGCAGACTATACCCTGGCTTCTGGAACGCTCCATCCCAAGTGTGACTGAGCATCTTGGGTGAGCACTGCCCACCTCCAGGGAAGAGATCTCTTCCCTGGTCATGGAGGTTAGCCAAAAATACCTGGTGTCAAGTGGGCTGCCTTCCCTTTTCATTTCCTCATTCCAAACTCCTCTTTTTCCTGGTGTGGGTTTTTGTTTTCCCTTGTTCCTTAATATATATATATATATATCCTAAAACGGTCCTTTTAAAAATAGCCTCTCATGCTTTCTTCCATTCAGTGATCCATAGAAACCCTCAGGATAACCCCCCAAAACCCAGCTCCAGTAGTTATCTAATCATGATCTTCGTTGTTATTACAACCATCAGCCATTCATCTGCTGTTTCCATCCTTACTGGTTTCATTATATTGGTTAAAACTATCCAACCAGCACTGAAGCTCCTGGGGTACTACCTTATCACCTCCTCTGGGAAATGACTGCCATGAAATGCTCCCAGGCACAGGCTCCTTTAAGTCATGCCTGATTGGATTAAGAGTGAACATCTGAACTAAGAAAAACTAGTCAAATTATTTCTTCCTAAAAAATTTAGAATTAGAATTAAGAGTTTAATCAGTCTGACCTGGTTGTTGCAGTTGCACACTTGGGAGATTTGAGTTGGCTATCACCTGCCTCACATGTGATGGAGGAACAGGGAAAAAAAAAAAAAAAAAAGGAAGCTTATTGCAAAAAAACAACAGGAACTCCTGGCAGTTTTTCAGTTCAAGCTCCTATCTCCCCAGTTCCACCCCTCCACACCCCTAATGGATATACACAAATAACCACAATCCTCCTTCAAAGATCACCACCTCTCTGACATAATCATCTCCATCTCTTTTCTTTTTTGCTTTTTTTTTTTTTTTTTTTTTTTTTTTTTTTTTTTTTTTTTTTTTTAAACATCTTTATTGGAGTATAATTGTTTTACAATAGTGTGTTAGTTTTCCCTCTACAACAAACTAAATCAGTTATACATACACACATGCTCCCACATCCCCTCCCTCTTGCATCACCCTCTCTCCCACCCTCCCTATCCCACCCCCCAGGCGGTCACACAGCACAGAGGTGATCTCCCTGTGCTATGCAGCAGCTTCCCACCAGCTATCTAATTTACATTTGATAGTGTATATATGTCCCTGCCACTCCCCCACTTCGTCACAGCCCACCCCTCCCCCTCCCCATATCCTCAAGTCCATGCTCGAGTGAGTCTGTGTTTTATTCCCGTCCTACCCCTAACCTCTTCATGACATTTTTTTCCCTTAGAGTCCATATATATGTGTTAGCATACGGTATTTGTTTTTCTCCTTCTGACTTACTTCACTCTGTATGACAGACTCCAGGTCCATCCACCTCATTATAAATAACTCAGTTTCATTTCTTTTTATGGCTGAGTAATATTCCATTGTATATATGTGCCACATCTTCTTTATCCATTCATCTGTTGATGGACACTTAGGTTGCTTCCATGTCCTGGCTATTGTAAATAGAGCTGCAATGAACATTTTGGTACATGAGTCTTTCTGAATTATAGTTTTCTCAGGGTATATTCCCAGTAGTGGGATTGCTGGGTCGTATGGTAGTTCTATTTGTAGTTTTTTAAGGAACCTCCATACTGTTCTCCATAGCGGCTGTATCAATTTACATTCCCACCAGCAGTGCAAGAGGGTTCCCTTTTCTCCACACCCTCTCCAGCATTTATTGTTTCTAGAGTTTTTGATGATGGCCAATCTGACCGGTGTGAGATGATATCTCATTGTAGTTTTGATTTGCATTTCTCTAATGATTAATGAGGTTGAGCATTCTTTCATGTGTTTGTTAGCAATCTGTATATCTTCTTTGGAGAAATGTCTATTTAGTTCTTCTGCCCATTTTTGGATTGGGTTGTTTGTTTTTTTGTTATTGAGCTGCATGAGTTGCTTATAAATTTTGGAAATTAATCCTTTGTCAGTTGCTTCATTTGCAAATATTTTCTCCCATTCTGAGGGTTGTCTTTTGGTCTTGTTTATGGTATCCTTTGCTGTGCAAAAGCTTTTAAGTTTCATTAGGTCCCATTTGTTTATTTGTGTTTTTATTTCCATTTCTCTAGGAGGTGGGTCAAAAAGGATCTTGCTGTGATTTATGTCGTATAGTGTTCTGCCTATGTTTTCCTCTAAGAGTTTGATAGTGTCTGGCCTTACATTTAGGTCTTTAACCCATTTTGAGTTTATTTTTGTGTGTGGTGTTAGGGATTGTTCTAATTTCATACTTTTACATGTAGCTGTCCAGTTTTCCCAGCACCACTTATTGAAGAGGCTGTCTTTTCTCCACTGTATATCCTTCCCTCCTTTATCAAAGATAAGGTGACCATATGTGTGTGGGTTTATCTCTGGGCTCTCTATCCTGTTCCATTGATCTATATTTCTGTTTTTGTGCCAGTACCATATTGTCTTGATTACTGTAGCCTTGTAGTAGAGTCTGAAGTCAGGGAGCCTAATTCCTCCAGCTCCATTTCTCGTTCTCAAGATTGCTTTGGCTATTCGGGGTCTTTTGTGTTTCCATACAAATTGTGAAATTTTTTGTTCTAGTTCTGTAAAAAATGCCAGTGGTAATTTGATAGGGATTGCATTGAATCGGTAGATTGCTTTGGGTAGTATAGTCATTTTCACAATGTTGATTCTTCCAATCCAAGAACATGGTATATTTCTCCACCTATTTGTATCATCTTTAATTTCTTTCATCAGTGTCTTATAGTTTTCTGCATACAAGTCTTTTGTCTCCTTAGGTAGGTTTATTCCTAGATATTTTATTCTTTTTGTTGCAATGGTAAATGGGAGCGTTTTCTTAATTTCACTCTCAGATTTTTCATCATTAGTGTATAAGAATGCCAGAGATTTCTGTGCATTAATTTTGTATCCTGCAACTTTACCAAATTCATTGATTAGCTCTAGTAGTTTTCTGGTAGCATCCTTAGGATTCTCTATGTATAGTATCATGTCATCTGCAAACAGTGACAGCTTTACTTCTTCTTTTCCTATTTGGATTCCTTTTATTTCTTTTTCTTCTCTGATTGCTGTGGCTAGAACTTCCAAAACTATGTTGAATAAGAGTGGTGAGAGTGGGCAACCTTGTCTTGTTCCTGATCTTAGTGGAAATGGTTTCAGTTTTTCACCATTGAGAACAATGCTAGCTGTGGGTTTGTCATATATGGCCTTTATTATGTTGAGGAAAGTTCCCTCTATGCCCACTTTCTGCAAGGTTTTTATCATAAATGAGTGTTGAATTTTGTCAAAAGCTTTCTCTGCATCTATTGAGATGATCATATGGTTTTTCTCCTTCAGTTTGTTGATATGGTGTATCACATTGATTGATTTGCGTATATTGAAGAATCCTTGCATTCCTGGAATAAACCCCACTTGATCATGGTGTATGATCCTTTTAATGTGCTGTTGGATTCTGTTTGCTAATATTTTGTTGAGGATTTTTGCATCTATGTTCATCAGTGATATTGGCCTGTAGTTTTCTTTCTTTGTGACGTCTTTGTCTGGTTTTGGTATCAGGGTGATGTTGGCCTCATAGAATGAGTTTGGGAGTGTTCCTCCCTCTGCTATCTGTTGGAAGAGTTTGAGAAGGATAGGTGTTAGCTCTTCTCTAAATGTTTGATAGAATTCGCCTGTGAAGCCATCTGGTCCTGGGCTTTTGTTTGCTGGAAGATTTTTAATCACAGTTTCAATTTCAGTGCTTGTGATTGGTCTGTTCATATTTTCTATTTCTTCCTGGTTCAATCTCGGCAGGTTGTGCATTTCTAAGAATTTGTCCATTTCTTCCAGGTTGTCCATTTTATTGGCATACAGTTGCTTGTAGTAATCTCTAATAATCTTTTGTATTTCTGCAGTGTCAGTTGTTATATCTCCTTTTTCATTTCTAATTCTATTGATTTGAGTCTTCTCCCTTTTATTCTTGATGAGTCTGGCTAATGGTTTATCAATTTTATTTATCTTCTCAAAGAACCAGCTTTTAGTTTTATTGATCTTTGCTATTGTTTCCTTCACTTCTTTTTCATTTATTTCTGATCTGATCTTTATGATTTCTTTCCTTCTGCTAAATTTGGGGTTTTTTTGTTCTTCTTTCTCTAATTGCTTTAAGTGCAAAGTTAGGTTGTTTATTCGAGATGTTTCCTGTTTCTTAAGGTATGATTGTATTGCTATAAACTTGCCTCTTAGAACTGCTTTTGCTGTATCCCATAGGTTTTGGGTCGTTGTGTCTCCATTGTCATTTGTTTCTAAGTATTTTTTGATTTCCTCTTTGATTTCTTCAGTGATCACTTCGTTATTAAGTAGTGTATTGTTTAGCCTCCATGTGTTTGTATTTTTTACAGATCTTTTCCTATAATTGATATCTAGTCTCATAGCGTTGTGGTCAGAAAAGATACTTGATACGATTTCAATTTTCTTAAATTTGCCAAGGCTAGATTTGTGACCCAATATATGATCAATCCTGGAGAATGTTCCATGAGCACTTGAGAAAAATGTGTATTCTGTTGTTTTTGGATGGAATGTCCTATAAATATCAATTAAGTCCATCTTGTGTAATGTATCATTTAAAGCTTGTGTTTCCTTATTTATTTTCATTTTGGATGATCTGTCCATTGGTGAAAGTGGGGTGTTAAAGTCCCCCATTATAATTGTGTTGCTGTCGATTTCCCCTTTTAAGGCTGTTAGTATTTGCCTTATGTATTGAGGTGCTCCTATGTTGGGTGCATAAATATTTACAATTGTTATATCTTCTTCATGGATCGATCCCTTGATCATTATGTAGTGTCCTTCTTTGTCTCTTGTAATAGTCTTTATTTTAAAGTCTATTTTGTCTGATATGAGAATTGCTACTCCAGCTTTCTTCTGATTTCCATTTGCATGGAATATCTTTTTCCATCCCCTTACTTTCAGTCTGTATGTGTCCCTAGGTCTGAAGTGGGTCTCTTGTAGACAGCATATATATGGGTCTTGTTTTTGTATCCATTCAGCCAGTCTGTGTCTTTTGGTGGGAGCATTTAATCCATTTACATTTAAGGTAATTATCGATATGTATGTTCCTATTACCATTTACTTGTTTCGGGTTGTTCTTGTAGGTCTTTTCCTTCTCTTGTGTTTCTTGCCTAGAGAAGTTCCTTTAGGATTTGTTGTAGAGCTGGTTTGGTGGTGCTGAACTCTCTCAGTTTTTGCTTGTCTGTAAAGGTTTTAATTTCTCCATCAAATCTGAATGAGATCCTTGCTGGGTAGAGTAATCTTGGTTGTAGGTTTTTTTCCTTCATCTTCTTTTTTGCTTTTAAATGACTGTTTTCATATATCCTCTTCTTCCTTCATATATTAAGTACAAAGATTCCCACCCACCCCCCTTTTTAAATACTTATTTATTTGGCTGCGCTGGGTCTTAGTTTTGACACGCAGTATATTCGTTGCGGCATGCAAATTCTTAATTGCTGCATGTGGGATCTAGTTCCCTGACCAGGGATCGAACCTGTGCCCCCTACATTGGCAGACCACCAGGGAAGTCCCCGCTCCTCCTTTTTAAGGCCAACCCTTCAACTTGACTTGGCCCTACTCCTTTCCATCTCCAAAGAAACCCTCAACAGCTATCTTCAATTACCTTCTCAGGCACCCATCTGTCCATTTTCCATTTCTATTTCTCCAGGGAGAAATCTTCAGGTGTGCTTCTGTTTTCCTTCACTTTGTCACCAAACTATTGGAGAGAGAGGTCTGCACTTTGTAAACAAGTACTGAACTCTGGCTACCTCCGAGTAACAATAACCCCAGAGCTCTGTGTATGGCATGACTCTGCTACCACCTCCTGTCCACCCTCACCCTCCATTAAGCCCAGCAAGCTGTCCTCTGCCCTCATCACTCCATGGAAGCAATTATCCCAAAGGGCACCTTAGACTTCCAATCACCAAGTCTTAGGTCCTTTTCTTATTTCTCACTCTATTTGGCTATTGCATCAGATAACAACAGTTTACTCTTGGTAGTAGGCAGAAAAATGATACCCCCCAAATGCCCAGCTCCTAATCCCTGGATCCTGTGCACATGTTACATTATATGGCAAAAGGGACTTGGCAATGTGATTAAGGTTATAGACCTTGAGATAGGGAGAGTTTCATAGATTATCCATGTGGGGACAATCTAATCACATGAGCCAAGAGTCAGTCAGAAAAATGTGATGAAAAAAGCCATAGGAGAGATCTGAAGCATAAAATGGACTTAATCCACCATTGCTGAAGATGGAGTAGGACAGCCAGGAGCTGAAGATGGAGTAAGGCAGCCTCCAGAATCCTCAGGCAATAGCAAACAAGGAAATGGGACCTCAGTCCTACAACCACAAGAAAGTGAATTCTGTTAACAGTCCTAATGATCAAGTAAACAGATTCTTCCTTAAAACCTCCAGAAAAGAATACAGTCCTGTGACATCTCGATTTTAGCGAGGTGAGAACCCTGCCAGGATTGTGACTTACAGAACTGAAGATAATAATTTTCTGTTGTTGGGACTTCCCTGGTGGTCGAGTGGTTAAGACTTCGCCTTCCAGTGCAGGGGGTGTGGGTTCCATCCCTGGCTGGGGAGCTCAGATCCCACATGCCTCACGGCCACAAAACCAAAACATAAAACAGAAGCAATGCTGTAACAAATTCAATAAAGCCTTCAAAAATGGTCCACATCAAAAAAATCTTTTAAAAAAATAATAATAATTTTCTGTTGTTGAAGCCACTAAGTCTGTGGTAATTTGTTACAGCAGCAACAGAAAACTAAAACACCCCCTTCATTCTGAAATTCTCTCCTTGGCTTTTGTAATAATGTCCTCTGTGGTCTGCCCCATCTCCTGGAACTCTTCTTTTGCTTTTCTTTGCTCCCATTCTCCCTCTACACAGGTAATTACTAAATTTTTGTTTTCATTCCTAATCTCCTCCTGGACATATTATAAAATTTCATAATCTTACCAACCACTTCCACTCGTATGGCACCAAAAGCTAAACTCCTGCCTCTGACCTTTCCCCCAACTGCCTGGTGGTCATCATCATCTAAATAACCTACTGCCTAAAATAGTTAGTATGTCCCAAACTGAACCCATCATCTTTTTTCCAAGGGTTGCTTCCTCTCATTATTGTTCTATTTTTTTACTCATACTACCATTGTCTCAGTTACCCAAATTCAAAAACTCCAAACCATCATGGATATCTACTGAGATTCTAAAATACCCACCTCTACAATTATTTTCAAAGTCCTATATAATCATCTTTCTATGTGTTACCCTTTCTCTACTTCTACTGGCCTGCTGTATCAGCCAGGTTTCAACCAAGACAATAGAAACTACACTAATTATTTAAAATAGAAAGACTTAAATACAGAATTGTAGCTCTGCAGGTGACAGAAAAACAGAGAAGCTAAACAAGGGATAACAAGCAGTCCAGAAATAAGTACAATGGTAAATTGCTACTATCCTTAATGTGAAGAGGCAAAAGTGAAAGACAGGATTACCAAAGCTAAAGCCATAGAGAAGTTACCACTGCTGCCAGAAGTACCACCTGAAGCAGACTGAAAGAGAACTGCTCTCCCTTCCTCCTTCCCTTCCTTCTTCCACCAGAGCCTCTCATTGACCAAACCAGCAGGAAGCCAGCTGACAGGTGATGTGGAGCCTGGGAAACACAAGCTGTAAGAGTCAGCTCCCTTGCAGTCAGGGGAAGAGAAAGGCATAGGTCTGAAAGCATATAAGCAGTTGGCTGATATATATGCTAGTTCCAGCCCTCGTTTCCTCTCACCTTGACTATTTATAATAGTCTCTTAATTGGCCTTCCTGCCTCACGTGTCTCCACACCATCCTATAACACTACTGCCAGATGCATCTTTCTAAAACAATAATCTCATCCTGGTACTTTCCTCTCCAAATTTTTCAATAGCTCCCTATTACCTACTGAAAAAGTTCTTAATCCCTTTGCCTGGCGTGGCAGATGGTTACTCTGATGGCCCCAATGAAGCACATCTCTCAGTACCCTTGCCCTTGTGTGTCCTCTCCTACACAGACTTGAGGCTTGAGACCAATTGGACACTTGCAAGCATGATGCAAGCAGAGGCCTAATATGCATTTGAACATTGCTGCTTATCCTACTGGAATGAGAGTTCTTAGGATCCAGCCACTATGTAAACCATCCAAACTATGGATGATACTGAGAAATGCTATGGAAAGTGCTATGTGGAGAGAGAGAGGTCACAGGCCTCCAGCCATCCCTGCTAAGCACCAGATACAGGAGTAAAGCCGTCTTGGAGATTCTTACCTAGCCACCTGAGAGATCCCAAGTGGGACCAGCAAAAAGCCACCACGCTGAGCCCCAGTGAACTTACAGAATCATGAGCAGGTAACATGGTTGTCTTTTTAAGCCACTAAGCTTTGGAGTGATTTGTTATACAGTAATAGAAAGCCAAAATATTCCAGCTCCTCTCACGAACGTGTAAGATCTAATTCCTGTAATAAATCATTATTCCACAATATTTGTAATGATTTTGCTTCTCTAAGCAAATCCTGATGGCTACACCTGGCATTAAAAGCTCTCTGCAATCTGTCCCCTGCCAACCTTCCCCTGCTCACCTCTGACTACTGTTCTCAATCACCTTTTACTCCAGCCAGTCAAATCACAGGTTCTCACACATGGCCTCCACTCTCTAGATCCACATACTCCTTACCCAGAATACTAGCCTCCTGCTAGTATTTGCATAAGTAAACATCGGTTTAATATCACCACCTGCAGGAAGCATTACCACATCTCCACAAATAATAATCTCTCTTTCCTCTGTAACACTCATATTTTATGTTGATATGGTACCTATCTTGCATTATTGTTAATCAGTTCCAGTGCAGAACTAGTAGCTCCGAGAGGACAGGGTTGAGATTCTTAGTGCTTCTTTTTCTCTCATCAGCCCCCAGGACAGTACCTTATGCATAGTGTATGCTCCTTAAATGTTTGTGGACTAACTGGCTGATTCAATGAAATATCAGTTACTCTTGGGTGACCAAGAAGTTAAAGAAAATAATGATGCATGTCTACCACTAGAATGAAGACTGCTGGGCACTGACAAGAGACTCAAAATATACTCGCAAATTGAATGACATACTCATATGATAAGTTATATGAACCTTATATTTCAGGGTCATCATCCTTAAATACTGTGTAGTTCCCAATATGTTTGAAACGTTTAAAGTTACAATTACAATCCTCCCTTCTTTTCCTACACCTCATTTTCTCCTTCCTCTTTTTGTATTATTTTCTCTCCCCAGGCCGTACTTCTTTTCTCTTACCCAGGGGCAGGGAGCCTTTTCCAGGCAAGCTGCGTGCTGCCCAAAACCCCATGCCTAGGTCCACGGAGATGTAGGGGTCGCCACAATTATATTAATCTGACCCCTTTCTTTCTGTGTAGATTTATTTCCTGTGCCTGGAACCAACAAAATGAGATGTTTTCAGAGTCCTAACCCTTTGAGGGTAAATTTTAATTTAATCATTTAAAAATGATAAGAACAACCAAGTTCTTGGTTAGCACAAAACATCTAGGGGATTGTTGCAAATATTTGGCAATATTCACTAAAGAGGGAGGAAAGCATGTGAAGCCAAACTGGTTATAAATGCAAAGATATTTTCATGGAAATTAAAAACTAGAGCCTGAAAATGAACTGGTACCCCATAAAGTGATAATTTCTAAGAGTGCCATTTAAAAGAATCCACCTACTAGCATGCCGTATTTTTCTCTTTTTCTTTTTGTTTTTCTTGAAATGGGGCTTGTGAAAAATTCTAAATTATAAACCAGATTCATACTTCATATAATAAAATGGAAAAAGTAAGGGCTTTGCATTGAGACACGATTTGAATCCCAGTGCTACACAGCATTTGCTGGGTACATTACTTCAACTCTATTGCCCTCCAAGCTTCCTCCACTGCAAAACAGGGATAACAGCCCTTAACCCACAGAGCTGTTATGAGAGCTATTTGTATGAACACAGGAAAAACACCCTACCTGGCACGCTGCAGGTGCTCAAGAAATGGCCAAGTTGAGATGCTTAATGAATCTCTTTTCTCCCACCAGCACTCAGAACAGGACCTTGTACATAGTATGCGTCCTGCACCCGGCCCTTCCCTAGAGGAGATGGGGAGTCATTTCCATGTTGACTTCCTTCCACTAAACCAGTTATGCAGTTTTCTTGCTTATGTAATGACGAGACACAGTCCTTGAAGTTCGAGGATCATTAGTCCCTTTCAAACTCAGCAAGCACTCGTAGCAATGCAAGTTCAGGTTGGCAGGTAAGTGTCAAGCCCCTTCCAAGCTCTTCTCTGGCCCTGGAACTCTGAGGAATATGTGAGATCCAGGGCTCCTGATCACTAGGAATTTATCATCTGTGGACACAGCACACACACCTATGGAACAACAACAACAACAAATCCACCACACATTTTATATCATTTCTATAATATTTCATGTTCTTTCATAGGAAATGTTCTATTCAATCTTCTCCAAAGCTCCAGGTGCTTTTGAGGTAGGCAGGATAGGTATTAGCATTCTAACCATAGAGTGGATGAAATCGATCCTCAGAAAGGCTAAGCAATGTGCCAGGGCCACATAGGTGCTTTGTGGCAGAACCCAGAATAAGTCCTGGGTCCCCAGATACCCTGCCCAGTGCTCTTCCCAGGAGACACTCATTTTCCTGTGCTTCCCTCCCCTACTCTCTGATTTCTTTGTGACTTTACCCAAAAGAAAGAGATTTTCAGATCATTCATTCATTCAAAGGCATTTCCTGAGTTCCAACTTTGTGCCAAGACTCTGTGCTGGGTGGGGTACAGGGATGGCTACAAGAGCCACAATACCTCTAGAGAGAGGCAGCATCATGGGAGAAGAGGTGGAAAGTGCTTCCATTCATGACAGCCCAGAAAGGATTCCAGAAGGACATGGTTCTCCGTTGCCCCTGTGAAGACGAGATATAAGAGCAGGTAAGTCAACCTAGGCCATTGACTCAGATCCGCAAGAAATGCGGTTTCATTTCTACTGTGAGTTCCCTCTGCACATAGAGGCGGTAGCATGTTTTCTGTAAGTTTGTATAATCTCAGTCCATTCAGGGTATGATGGTCATTTTTATGTGGCAACTTGACTGGGCCACAGGATGCCCAGATATTTGGTTAAACATTATCCTGAGTATGTCTGGGGGGGTGTTTCTGGGTGAGATTAACATTTGAATCAGTAGACTGAATAAAGCAGATTGTTCTCTCCAACATGGTTGGGCCTCATCTGTTCTGTTAAGGCCTGAACTAAATAAAAGGCTAAATAAGAAAGAATTCTTCCTCTCTGCCTGTCTTTGAGCTGGGACACCAGTCTGCCTTCAGACTCAGACTTGGACTGGAACTTCCACCATCAGCTCTCCCAGGTGGCAGACCTTGGACTCAGACTGGAACCATATCATTGGCTCTCCTGGGTCTCTAACTTGCCCACTGCAGATGGTGGACAATCAGTCTCCATACCTGTGTGAGCCAGTTCTTCATAGTTAATCTCCTTCTTTAGACACATAAATATCCTATTGGTTCTGTTGTTCTGGAGAAGCCAGCCTAATACACAGGGTCTTCTCTCACCCCTCGCTGATGGGGTACAGGTCCCTGGGGGTAGCAGAAGAGGGACTGACTTAGGGCCAAGAGACAGGAAAGAGGAGACAATTGGTCACCATCCCTCATGACCTATATTGCCACTGGCACAACTAGGGGCTCACACTTCTGGCAGATGACAGTTGCACCCTCATGGTTCAAATCACCACAGGTACCAGATCTAGCTCTCAAGGCGTCTCCCACAACCATCCAAGGCATTCAGGAGGCCTTTGGCTGTTCCCTTGTCCATGCCAGACAGCCAAGAAATTTGACGAGCCTGCCTCAGACCCATAACACACCTAGACACACCATGCAGCCCCATCACTATGATTCTCCATGACTGGGGGGCTGGGGGGCTCAGCACAACTTTCATATTCTCAGGATCCGCTATAACATGAGACACAGGTCACACCCACCTCAGATCCGTACAAGCAATCAAGTATTTCTATTATGGCACATCCTCCGCATCCCACAATATCCACTCCTTCCTCACCTCCCTATACAGTAAGTCCCCGACATACGAGCCTTCAAGTTGTGAACTTTCAAAGATGTGAACATGCAGCTGGTTCCAGCAAGGAACCAAAGCCTGTGCCATCAATGTCAGGTATGAGTGAAACTGCAGCTTGCCCTTCGTCTCCTATTGCTGACGACCCTTCAGCTCTACCATAGCCCACCTCCTCTCGCTCCTCCAGTCAGTAACTCTTCTTGCCTGTTCACTCCATGCCAGCCCCTGTATGTCAGCTGTGCTACAGCTGAGATCTTTCTCCAGCTGGTAGCAGAAAGGGACATAAAGATCCAAGGTATGATAAGGATTTGATGTGCCATTATTGGCTTGAAGATTAAGGGGGCCATATGTCAAGGAAACAACAAACTCAGTCTTAAAATCACAAGCAAACTGAATGAGCCTGGAAGTATTGTGTTGGCCAAAAAATTCGTTCGGGTTTTTCCATAAGATGGTACGGAAAAAAAGAACGAACTTTTTGGCCAACCTAATATAGTCTTCCCCAAAGCCCAGCCAACCCCTTGATTTCTGCCTTGTGAATCTCTGAGCACAGGAGCCAGTTGAGCTATGCTGTGCCCAGACCTCTGACCTACTAAACTATAGGATAGTAAATGGTTGTGTTTTAAGCCACCGAGTGTGTAGAAATTTGCTATGGCAAGAATAGAAAACTAATATACATAATAGAGATTTTAACCATTTTAAATTGAAATATAGTTAATTTACAATGTGTTAGTTTCAGGTATAGAGCAAAGTGATTCAGATATATATATATATATATATTTCCATTATAGGTTATTACAAGATACAGAATATAGTCCTCTGTGTACAGTAGGTCCTTGTTGTTTATCTATTTTATATATAGTAGTGTGTATATGTCAATCCCAAACTCCTAATTAAATATATATATACATATATATATATATATATATATATATATATATATATATACATACACACACACACACACACACACACACACACACACACACACAGAGTTGACCCTGGAACAAAGTGGGGATTAGGGGCACTAAACCCTGTTCGTTCAAAAATCCATGGATAACTTTTGACCCATGCCCAAAAAAACGCTTAACTACTAATAGCCTACTGTTGACCAGAAGCCTTACCAATAACATAAAGAGTCAGTTAACATATATTTTGTATCTTATATGTTTTATATACTATATTCTTACAACAAAGTAAGCTGGAGAAAAGAAAATTATTCAGAAAATCATAAGGAAGGGAAAATACATTTACAGTACTGTACTGAATTTATTAATATCCTAAGTTTACATCATCTATTTATAAGATGAATCATCTGTCTGTCAGTACCAACATCAATATTGCCTTATATTATACAAAACCCTGTAGATGTTATATGCATTAGTAACACTAGACATTAAAAAATGAAAAGTGAGAAAAAGAAATTCATATTTATTTACAGGTATCAAAATTCATGCATTGGAAACAAAGAAGCAGCAATATGATTACTTTATGGTAGCCTAGTATAATTGATACAATTGTTTCATGGAAGCCTAGCCTATACACTAACGAATGAATCATTACAAAATTTTTGTGGCATAGAGTATTACAGACATAGCCATAATACACTATTGGAAACATTGTTACTTTTTTTTAAAAAAACACTTACCTGTGATGATAGACTGATACATAATTTCTCCAATTATGAAAGGGAGAGATATAATGTACAGTAATTTAATTCCTTGAAAGCAAAGTTATAAAAAGTAAGAAAATTAATACATTCTTAATTTTATATTAAATATCACTCACCTTATGCCTATATAAAAATACACTAATATCTACATATATTTTATGCATTCATAACATACCCTTTTCTTAATCATCTTAATAGTTCTAGGCTACAGTTTGTCTGAGTTTTTTCAAATTGTCACAAATCTCAAAAAATGTTTCCCATATATTTATTGAAAACAATCTGCATATAAGTGGACTCACACAGTTCAAACTCATGTTGTTCAAGAGTCAATTATAACTCAGAATACATATATATATGTATTCCGAGTGCATATTCTGTATGTATGTGTGTGTGTGTGTATATATATATATATATATATATATATATATATATATATCTTGCCTGGCACATTCTAAGTACTAATAGTGTTAACTAGAGCTGGCCATCTTCATGGATTACATCTGAATATCTAGGTTCCTCCTCAACCCTTTCTTGGTGACCACCTCCTAGCCCTAATCACTTCATTAATTTTGTAATGAGATGCTCCCTATGGACCTAATTTTGAAATAACTTTTTAGGCAAGTTTCTCTTGCTGACAATAGAATCAACATTGAAGGACCATTTGTGTGTGAAAAGCCTTTTTCTAACAAAGCAGTCTGTCTCTATTGAGTTATCAGGAGGGTTGAGAAGAAAGGGAAAGTGACAAGTAACCCTGAATAAATGGCTCAGTGTGCTTCCATAGAAGAGAAGGGGGTTGCTGCATTCCCCAGGCGCAAGTGAATCATCATAGATGGCTTTAAATAAATGAAGCCCTCCTTCAATGAAGTCTTCTGCATGGGTGCTGGTGCCTGAGTCTGACAGTTGTCAATCACAACAAAGGTTGAATATCTCACTATTAAGAGTAGAATTCTACAATGTCAGAGATGCCTGGAAGTTTCGGAGGTCATCCAAATCAGGGGGGTTCAGAGAACAGAATTCACTCTAGATAGTTTGCACAACATGAGATTATTGCACTGTATACTGAGCTGAACTCCCTCCAAAATTCACGTCCATCCAAAACCTCAGAATATGACTTTATTTGGATTAGGGCCTTTGCAGATGTGATTACTTAAGTTAAAAAGAGGACATATTGGATCAAAATGGGCCCTAAATCTAGTGTCTTGTGCCCTTATATGAAAATCATGTGAAGCTACAGAGACCCATACAGGGAAGAAGGTCATGTGAAAATAGAGGCAAAGATTGGAATGATGCAGCTACAAGCCAAGGAATACCAAAAATTGCAACCACCAAAAGCTTGGAAGAGGCCAAAAACATTCTTGTCAGAGCCTTCGGAGGGAGCATGGCCCTAGTGACACCTTGATTTTGAATGTCTAGCCTCCAGAACCATGAGAGAGTAATTTTTTGTTGTTTTAAGCTATCCAGTTTGTGGTGATTTGTTACAGCAGCCCTAGAAAATGAATACACAGTGCATTAAATGGCTCAGAGTATCACTGTGGGGAAAGGCTGCTGAAGAAATGGACCATAGCCCTAGCTTCTGGGAATAACCCCAAAGCTGTACTATGGAAGCGGTCAGCCAAAGGAGCCCCTGCTTCTGACTCCCTCAGAAGACCACCGCATCCACCAGCTCTAGAACCACACTGTCTCTGCTACTAGAGGAGTAGGTAAGATAGGATGCCTGATGTCCTGCCTCTCTGCCTTCTTAACTCAGTCCCAAACTTAAGTCTCTAGCAAGGGTTTCAGATCGGTAAAAGTGACTCACAAAATCTAGCTGCAAGGGAGTCTGGAAGTGTCGGTTTTAGCTCTCCAGCCTCTGCAGCCAGAAGACACAATCAGAAAGGTTAGAACCCACACAAATCACACTAGACATCAACGTGTCTGCTCCTTATTCCTCACATAGATCCAGATTCCACTAACCTTTACCAAAATATTTACATGGGCCATGCACTGTAATATATGACCCCTCCTATTTTATTTCATTCATATTCTCAACAACCTTTTAAGGCTATGATTATACTTATTCTACACATAAGGAAATTTAAGTTCAATAAGATTTTGAATCTCACTGAGCACCTCACAACAATTTAGTTAATATCCAACAGGTATTTGTCAAATACCTACTATGTGCCAGGCTTGCTGGAAATAAACAGGAAAGACTTAATCCCTAATTCCAATTGCTTAAAGTCTAATGCCATTCTTTTAAATTTTGGTGTGCATAAGAGTTGCTGAAGCCCTAGGTTTTGAGGTAGATTGCTGAGCCCCCATGACTAGAAGTCTGAGAAGAGAAATACAGTCTGAGGGCTGCTTCTTATCAAAGTGATGATATGAAGCCTAGTCCCTTGATTTCAGGCCCAGTTGCCCCATCAACACCCTGAAAACTCCTTCAGGTGCAAGGCAGGTGAAATAAATATGTGGATAAGGTAGATACAAGTCAGTAAGTGTTAAGTCAATTATTTGTAACTGAACCCATTCTGGTGAAACTAACACATTCTCAGATTATTTAGAGCCTTTGAGTATCCAGGCTAGGAGCCCTGCAAGGTTCCTCACCCTCCTCTTTACCAGGTATGAATCCAAGTGCGGAGGAGACTGCACTTCTAAGCCCACCTCCTCCCAGAGCACCTCTCACAGTGAATCGTAGGTGCCTCTTGTCTGATCAGCCCTGCTGGTCTATAAGTAGCAGGAGAGCTGGGGATTGAGTCTTCCATGTTCACAGTTCTGTAACTATGGGCCAGGTACTATGGTAAATCGTAACACACTATAAACATTTGTGGAAGAGTGAAAGAAAGGGAAAGAGTGGATAAATCATGTCCTTTCACACAGAGGGAATATACGTCTTCTAGCCTTAAATTTCATAGAGAAGAAAACACCCCCCCCAAGAATTCAGGATGGTCTGCACAATGTCCCTCTTCCTAGCTTTGGCCATGGTGTCTCCTCCATGGACTGAAGGTGCACTAAGTCTCCTTCTCTACCACAGGAGGAACCCCCAACTCCAAGAAGGGCCTGAGCTGCACCCTCTGTGGACACTACTTTCTTCAGACTCTGCTCTAGGTGCTTGAAGTACAGTGGTGAACAAGCAGTTCTTGTTCTCATGAAATTGATATTCTAGCCAGATAATAAGCAAATGCAAAAACGGGTAAACAATAATAATAGATAATGATAAGCATTAGGAAGGAAAATAGAAGACAATGTGATAGAGGGATAGGGTGATAATTTTATGTAGTTGGTCAAAAAACACCTCCTGGGTAGGTGAAATTTAAGCAGAAACCTGAAGGATAAGAAGGTACCATGAGAAGACCAAGATGAAGAGTGTTCCCCCCAAAAGGAATACCAAGTACAAGACCCTTGTACTGGGGAAAGGCTGACTGTTTTAGGAACAGAATAGATCCAGAGTGGTTGGAGCTTAATGACTGGGAATGTGACAGAGGCTGAAAATGTTGCATGACTCGGGTCACTCAGGACTTTATAAGACATGCAGATAATGCAGTTAAGTAACAACCCCCAAGGACCTAGTCTTAAAACTTCTGAGAGGGGGTCCAAGCACAGTACAGTAACAACTGCCCCCTTGTAGATGGTTCTGATCCACACCCTTGAAGAGAAATCTAGAAAAGTCTTCCTTGTCCTCTGCTGTGAGTGGACACATTCCCAAGGACGCCGAAGAGACCTATCTTATTAAAATGAAAACCTACTTTACTGTAACAATAGGGAAAGTGTCTGAAAACTACTAGATTCTGTAGATTGCATTCATATTCTCATTTCAAATGCACCAAAGTTATAACTCAATATATAATTGTTCTTACTGCTCTGCAACCAATGCCAGTTGGGATTTCACAGCCCATCTTACCTTGATTCATTCCTATTCTTCCCCATGGTTATCTCAGTGTAGGTGGCATACATTAGCATAAACAGGGCCCATCTACAGATGGGTGGTGGGGTGGGAATGTGTGCCCCTACCAACATGCACAGGGGTTGCTTGAAGAACTACCAGAATGAGGAGGCAGCTGGCAAGGTGAGGTCTGGGTTGAGAGATTTTTGGAACATGTATGTAGATTCACTTTCCCAAATATCGTTTTCTTAAATCTTTTATTTTAAAATAACTTTTCACTTGCAAAAGAGTTGCAGTGATAGTAAAGAGATTTCTCATATACTCTTCACCCAGATCCTCCTTGGGAACATCCCATGTTAGCATCTTACATGACCACAGTACAATGATCAAAACTTAGAAATCAACATCTATAAGCCAAACTACAGATATTGTTCTGATTTCCCCAGTTCCCAAAAATGGAACTAATCTCCACTCTCCACCAGAGCCAAGTGGGATAGAGGGAATTAGGATAGGTGGAACCCAGCTGGGAACTGGAAGAGCCCAAGAGAGGTGAACTAGTACAGAAAGTAGAGGAGAAGGAGGGAGGGAACACACCTTCTGTGTGATTGTGTACATTGAGAGAGAGAGGGGGCTGTCACCTCACTTCCTCAAGAGGAAGGGGGTGCCATGAGCTTCCAGAGGGTGGGAACAGTGGAAGAAGTGGCTCCAGTGTGACCCTATTTGAGAACCAAGGCTCTGATTCACTTCCACTGGGCCTGTCTAGGATGCAGCATCTCTGGTTGATGGCAGTATGCAAAGAAGGTGGACGCCTCCCTCTGGGTGGCACTGAGCACTCATTCCAGTCTACATCAGAGTCTACATAAATGGCACCCCTTAGGCTCTCCAGTTCCTAAACCACACAATTACGCAGGGCAGGACACAGCACAGAAACCAGGGTGGTATTTGCCATGTTTAACAGCATTTGGGAAGCAACAAGATGGGTGTAGGCAGGAGTGAGAGAGATGAATAGAAAGGGAGGACAACTAAAATTGCAACAAATTACCTAACTGAAACTTGTCTAGAAAAATAACATTTTACTGCCATTGGGGAGTTAACTATCCTTCTTCATACTTGCACCCAGGCTTGTGGGTGGATAAGCAATTGTCACCAATACTTTCCTGGCTTCCGTGAAATCTGGAGCGATGCAACTCAAGGAGCATCAGAGTGTTTTTCAGAAGTACATTAATAGTAGCTGTTCCCACCCCCTCCTCTACCCCACCCAACAGAGGTAGAAGTGGCTTATTAACCAGTTGGATTTTCCAATCTATGAACCAGAGAAAGGATGTACCTAAGCTAGTAGTAAATACCTCTGATGTCTGCTTGAATATGAGGGAAGGAATTCAGAGAAGAGAAAAAGGAATTGCTTGCATTCAAGGAACGAGTTTTCTGCTTCTACAGAGGGGGAGACTCAAGATGAACATTTAATAAGCAGCATAAATGTGGCTGTTTCTTCATCAATAAATGAAATGGAACCAGAATCTGGATGATTAATTCATTAAGTCACAATTCCTTTGATTTTAGTGTTTGGTAGTCTTTTACATTCTATGTTATATGGGGCAGAACTTTGGGGTCTCAAGCAAGCAGCAACACAAGCACTTAAAGATCCAAAACTCTTTTCTGAAAAATAATATTACCTGTAGCAGTAACTGCAAGTGAAGGAGAAGGTTGGTCTTCTCTCGAGATGACAAGTGTAGTTCCTAAACTCGGACAATGTAAAAGCGCTGCAGGCTTCTCTGAGGAGTGGACAAGAAGGCGTGCCCTCGTCCAGCATTTCCCAGGTCCTCACTCCTAGTCATGGGAGTGACTACAACATTAACTCCTGATGCGATTAGTTTTTATCACCATATAAAAACAATGAACTGGGGCTTCCCTGGTGGCGCAGTGGTTGAGAATCCGCCTGCCGACGCAGGAGACACGGGTTCGTGCCCTGGTCCGGGAAGATCCCACATGCCGCGGAGCGACTAAGCCCGTGAGCCATGGCCGCTGAGCCTGCGCGTCCGGAGCCTGTGCTCCGCAACGGGAGAGGCCACTACAGTTGAGAGGCCCGCATACCGCAAAAAAAAAAAAAAAAAGAACTGAATTGTGTCTCTGTAAAATTCATATGTTGAAGCCTAACCCCCAATGTGATCTTATTTGGAGACAGACCCTTTAGGGAAGGAATTAAGGTTAAATGAGCTCAGAAGGGTGGGGTCCTAATCCAGAATTGATGTCCTTAGAAGAAGAGAAAGAGACACCAGAGACCTCTCTCTCTCTGCACGAGCACCAGAGGAAAGGCCCATGTGAGGACATAGTGAGAGATGGCTGCCTATAGGCCAGGGAGAGAGCTCTCACCAGAAACCAAGTTTGCCAGCACCTTGATCATGGACTTCTAGCCTCCAGAGCTGTGAAAAAAAAGTGCTGTTTTTTAAGCCACCCAGCCTGTGGTAGCCTATTATGCCAGCTCTATACACACACACACACACACACACACACACACACACACACACACACACACACATTCTCTTCTCCCTCTTTTTTTCACACAATGAAGCATGCACACCCCCGCACATTTATTTTTCTGATTAACAATGTCTTTGAGACTTCCATATCAGAATAGAAAGATTGTTTCATTCTAGTTTATAAACACTAGCATAATATTCCATTGAATGGATGTGCCATGATTATTTCACTGGTCCCCTTTTAATGAACACTTAGGCTGCTTCCAAACTTGGCAGTGCAAATAATGTTGCAATAAATAGCCATATGTATAGAAATATACACATATGCATAATAAATACATACATGATTTTGTACATGTCACACTGGGCATTTTTTAAACATATGAATTAGTTGCCAATATGTAAAAATAGGGGGATTTCATGTATAATACGGATTTGTTACTCTTCTTGAAATATGAGAAGATCTGAGGACGCCAGCCCACATTCTCTCATGGCATCCATCGGCAGGAGCTGAGAACTTGCTGCCCTGTCAGCAGGCCACGTGCCCTCCTGCTTGCCATTGCCTCCACTCAGCCGGCTCACTCACCAGTATTACTCATCAGACCCCCAGGGATGCAGGCATTTTTGACCCCAACAGATTCTCCAGTTCATGGAAGCTTAAGATAAGTGATCAGCAAGTGCAGTAACTACGTACTAGCTTAGTTCATTCTCATCGCCTTCTCCAAAAAAGGAAACAAAAGCCTTTACTAAGTTAGAATTTAGTGTTATGCCTTCTGCCTCTATAGAAAGTTGAAATAAGAATTGTCTATTTAAGAAGGATTTTAGTGTCTTTTACGGGGCTGTCACTGAAGATACTGTCCACTGAGTTACTCAAAGTTCTTTAAATAAATTATCATTCCATAAATGTCTGCTTAGGTTTGATTCCAGAATAATAAAAAGGTCTCTTTGGGTGAATGCATCTACTTTCTCTTGTCAGAAAATGAAAATGGAATAATGCACAAACTTCTTCTTTTGCATTAGGAAACAAAAGAAACTTTTACCCAAGATTCAGCATCCCTTGAGAGTTACCAGCTGGTCTCCGCTGCCTTGGAAGGTTCTACCTCTCACATTTTATTTAAATCAATAATGAGCGACCCCCATCCTTCAGTCACAGGCAGTCCAGCTAGGTTCAAGTTCCCACCTTTTAGTCAGTTTCAGGATGAACTTAGTCCCCAAATTAACATTTTAATGGCTAAAACTCAGTGCCATTTATTTCGTTGACATTGTCATATTTAATAATGCAGGTAACCTAAGTTATAAAAATATACATTTCCCCTGAGCGAACTAATAAAGCTATCTTCATTTTGAATGAAATAAAAATTACATACAAATATGTATATTTGTCCTGTATTAGCTCTTACAGAAAAAGGAAGGTTGCTTATTTAGCAATGAGTTAGGCGAACTTTTTTTTTTAATCTCTGAATGTCTTCTTGAGTCCTGTGTTTCAATAGGAATCTGCATTGTGGCAGTAGGTGCGGTAAAAATATTGAATAGTGAAAAGAATACTGTTTTTTATTTTTAAGTTTCCACTGTTACTATATAATGCTAAAAATACAACCTAGTTTAAAAGTTAATTTCATATATTTAATGACTTAAGGAAGTTCTAAGTCCGCTTAAAAACTCTGATCGCAAATCCAAAATTTAGTTCTTAGCTAAGCAATCAGTCTGCCATGGTTACTTGTTAAGTAGGCTGGCTGTCATTTGAGTCTTCAGCTCTTTTCCCAGTTTCAGGGTCTAAGGGAACAATAGTCAAAGCATATTGTAAAGAAGCTTGGACAGTCGCTGCAGTGCTGTCACTGGTTAGTTGTGTGAGCTCGAGGAAGTGACCACAGCAATCAGTTTCCTTCCCTGTGAAATGCGCCTGCTCCTGCTTAAGGGTGCTGTGATGACAGTCAAACGACACGTAACATGTGAACATCCTTGGAAAAGGTTCAAGTGACATAGTAGTTACAATAATAAAAGCTAATACGGACCAGACTGTCCTCTAAGTAATTTACATATATTAATTCACCTAATCTTTACGAAAATTTATGTGGGCTATTATTATTATAAATCCTCATATTTTATAGTAGAAAAACTGAGGCATGGAGCGGTCATATGACTTGCCAAAGGTCACACAAGAGCCAGGATTTGAACTAGGATGTCTGGTTCCAAGGCCCATGCTCTTAGCCACTTTGCTGCCTCCCAAATGTAAGGAAGTGTAAAAATTACTAAATTACTACCCAAAGGTAGACAAATTTCCTCCAAATACATCTTTCCTATTTTCTACCCAGACGTTAGTTCATGTCCAGGAAAGGAAAAAGCAAATCTTCCTTTGTATCTTCCCTACAGGACTGTTTCCTACTAAATAGGAATGGATATATGACTGATTATTCTCTAAGTTGCTGTAATGCATTTATTTAGTGTGTCAAAATCTGCAGTGTGCTTTCCCACCCATTATCTAACACGAACTTCACCAGGGCAAAGCAAAACAAATACTCATCACTATTTTCATATGACAGAGGAGAAAGTTAAAGTGTGAAGAGATGATGAAAATTACTGAGGTCTCATAGCTAGTAAAAGGCAAAGTTAGGACTAGAATTCATTTTTTCTGAATCTAAACCCTGGGCTCCACCTACAAACCCATCCATGTTTTCACCAAGCTCTAACTAAGATGCAGCATGGTAAGGGGTGACATAATTGAATCCTTTGGTCCTATGCTTATACATTTCTTCTGTGGGAGAGCGGAGGGCAAGGTGGGACAGGAAGAATGCTATGTTGTTGAGCATAGGGTACTGGTCTTCCCGGAGAACACTGACATAAAGATATGGTGCCTCCAGTCGTGTGTGTGTGTTGGGGGTACATGTGCTCATCAAGACTAGGGGCCACCTACTTCGTGGTTCCTGGAATGTGTGCCTATAGATGAGGTTCCTTCCCTTTTCTCCTGTGCCCCAAAACCTGACATGGAAGACAGAAGAGAAAGGAATGCTGGGTTCCTTCTAGTGCATTTCCAATCTTGACTGTAGTTGGTGGACTCTTGCCCATAGACGGTAGAATCCTGCCCTGCAGGCAGCATCAGGGATAGCCCTTATCCATGTGCTTCATTTCCCAGCCATGGCAGAAGATGGCCAAGAGGTAGTTAGGGATTAGAGAGGACAGCAGAGGACATAAAAGAAAGTCAAAGAGAGGAGGAAGGGCATCAAGTGTTACCTTTTTGGAAGGAACAAGGAAGAATTAGTATGGAAGGGACAAGGAAGGCAACAAATATTTGAGGAATGTTTGAGGCGCAGAGGAAGTAAATGATTCTCTGGCAAATCCTTCATAGACCCACAATGCTCTTCCACGATATATGCCTTCACTTCAGCTAAAGTTCCTCATATCCCTCATCTCTGTTGCTTCACAAGAAGCCCGATGCCAGTGTCTTAGCCTCAGGGATCGAAGCAAATCAGTAGGTGATGAGAAAACTGAGAAAGCAGAATTATCTTAATTGAGATGAGCAAACTGGGGCCAGGATGGTGTCAGCCAGCACAGGCACATTAGTGGCAGGCAACTTTGTCCCCGGCACTGCCTCTACTCTCTCAACAAACACACAGTCTCTCTGAGGACCCCACCAATGCTTTCAAAATTCATTAAACCCATCACGTTTCTGATGTCTCTTAAAATCACCATTCTCCATAATTTCGACGTGTTTGCTTCAATTGTCATCATCTGATTTTCACAACGCAAGTCCAGTGAGTCCACTTCCCTCCACAGGGGCATAGAGGGTGTAGAGGGTTTTCAGCTGTAGTAGATGCACTTAGATGACTTACCTATTCCACCTGAATGGGTGGATCCCCCAGCAGAACCACATACCACTCATCCTATCATTCCAGTTGGCTGAGTTCACAGCTGGAAGACTAGAGGCTGGTGGGTGGCATGTGATATGGTAAAATGAACATGAGCCTGGACATCAGAATTAAGATCTTAGCCCACTCTATCCCTTTCCGGCTGGGTGACCTTGGGCAAGTACCTAACCACTCTGAGTCCTAGTTTTCTCCTCCATAAAACAGAAATAATATCTTCTTCTAGGGCTTGTTATGAAGACTTAAATTAGGTAACATTTATATAGTGCCAGAGACAGTGGAAAGCCTTGAGAGTAGATGCTCAAGAAATCATAGTAAATATCACCATTATCATCATTCTTGTTATGAATCCCAAAATAATGAACAAAAATTAGAAAGGCGGCTACCAGAGATTTTTCATAGCAAATGAAGTTTACAAGCACGTATTCTTCAAAACCCTCAACCAACCCTTCCTGCGTGCTCCCCAAACAATTTGTACCTATCTCTACCGTAGAACTTTTATCAATGGAATTTTGCTTGTGAATCTGCCTCTGAACTGGAGTGTGAGCTCTGCAAAATCAGGAAAGTTGTATTCAAGAGCTTCTCTCGATGCCTAGAAAGAATAGGAATTAATAAATTCTGAATGAATGGAAAGCTGTTAAAAAAAAAAACACTTTCTCAGAAGAAATTTATTCTACAAGTCGATTTGGAGATGTACTAGCAAATGAGTTTATAATGCTTCCCTAAATGTCACTAGGAGGTAGCCAACCTCAACTGCAATTAATTAAAAGTAATCTGTAAACTTGTTGAGTGTAAACTGTTACAAAAGGATGCTGAAAGAGAAAGGGAAGGACTCATGCAACTACAAAGGCAGGTGACAATGGTCACCAGAGAGAAGAGTTGAGGAGAGGGTCGCCTCTCTCCTGCCCTGCTCTCGGCGCGAGGGTGCCGGACTGGAAATGTTCTGGCTCTTCTGACAAAAACGTCTCTTGGGACGAGAGACAATTCATCGAGCTGCCAAGGCTTGACGGGACTGTCCCTTGAGGACATCAGCTCTGATTCTATATTCACCAGGAAACCTTCTGAACTGTCATGTTTTTCGGACTGAACTCACAGTCTCAGGTCAGATTTTTCCCCAGCTGCAAGTTAATAAACCCGCATTCTAACTTACATATCAGAATTGGGGTCGAAGAGGGTATTATCATGAACCAATTATTTAGTGTCAGGAAAAAACTAAATAGGATAAAACTGCAGGCTGGACTTAAATGTCAGAAGGTCCAGTCCTGCTAGGCTTACCTGTCATATCACTTCAACGAATACAGGAAAGATTACAAGAAAAGTTAAGGGCTGGAAGGAAGCCCCAACTTTCAATGTTATTATTCCCTATTTGAACTTCAGAGTTCAAAGAAGTATTATACGGACTACAACAACAAAAACAATTTCTTTTGTCTCAGTAGACACCAAGCAAAAGATCAAAAGGCAACAGGTGTATATCATGGTAAAAGAACTATTGGTTAACTAAAAGAGAAAAAAACTTTTGACAAGGCAATTGATACTAGAATTATTATAAAGCATAGCTTTATAAGGTAGGTAGTTATTGGTCTCTTATAGGTAACATTCAAACTTATCCTCTTAATCACTTCTAGCCCCATGACTCTTCAAATGTACTTACAGGGTACCAAAATAACTTGTTGATTCAATGCAAATAAATCAAACTAATAATTTTACCTTATATATACAAAATAACTACCTGAAAGACTTTTCTTTAACTTTACAACAAATTGGGTAGATAGACATTGCAGAGATTAGGTATAGATGACCTGTGGTCTATAAGCCCAGAGAAATTCTCAATTTATTTACATCTGGACAACATGAAAAGTACCAAGAGGTGATGCCACTCACACTTACTTTTGCTTATAGCTGCAAAAATGCAACATGGCTTTAAAAACTGTTATCTGTGAAATTTTCGATCGCTATAAAATTAGAATGTCTTTCTGACACTCTTTCTTCTACTCTGTGTCTATGTACAATAATCTCTAGCCACACCAGTCTATCTGGGACTTTCATTCTCCGTGTGTGAGTCTGACTCCATGTAATTCTCTCTCTCACTCTTTCTCGCTCAGATGACCTACCCCATTGTCTGATTCTTGCCCCTCCATATTCAATTTTCTTCTCATTCCCTGTTTATCTTTCTTTTTATCTATCCTAGTGCTGTACAATAAAACTTTCTGTAATGATGAAAATGTTCTATATATGCACTTTCCAATAGTAACCACTAGTGACATGTAGCTACTGAGCATTAAAATGTGGCTAATGCAACTGAGGAAGTAAATTTTTATTTTTTTAAATTTTAATTCATTTAAATTTAATTTTAAATAGTTACATCTAGCTAGCAGTTACCATACTGAATAGTGCATAATTCTAATACATAGAAGTAATACTGGAATTCATATTTTTAATCACTACAGTATGTGTGCATATGTGTATATAATCTTCATCTCTTAGAAATAAGAAATTAAATTGATGTGGCTCTCAAATGATTTCTCCCTTTCAACAAAACCATGGTCGCTGATCTTTTTTTTTTTTTTAACTATCTAAGCTTGAAATTTCTAAGGAATTCAAGGAAGAAAAAGGGAATAGTGAAGCCATGAAGCAAGAAAGAGAAATAAAAATATTTTTCAGGCTATAAACTTGAGCAGCAATGTAAATCAATGAAGCCATTCCCCAACTCAGCTTGGAACTGCCTATCATATAGAACATTAACGGCTGAGTAGCAAATACTGAATATTTGTGTATTTGGCATGAGTAGATCTGTGCCGGGGGCTCTTCTATGAGGCCTCCCCGGTTCAGAGATTTCACACGACCGCACTCTGCCACGGCCAGAGCGGTTGTCAGCCAGAAAAGCCACGCACGCCTTGAACCTGCGTGTGGATTCAATCTAGAGCGAAAGCTCCACCTACAGGCCACGGAAGTTAGTGCAGTCCGGCTAACAGGGTCTTCATTCATCCTGACAAGAAGCCTATACGGTAGAAAATCTCATCTCCAAATCCTGGCACAAAATCACAGGTTCACGGGGCTGTGAGGAGGTGGATAAAGTGAAGCATTTGTCAATTCCATCTCACCAAAACACTTACCTCCCTGATTCCACCACAGTGAAGCACTTCATTTCAGAACAAACAGCGGCTTATCACCAACCTCCTCTCTAGGTGCAGTTTAACTCAGCACCAGGGTCTAAGTCCCCTCACAGTTCCCAATTCTCTGCCGACTGTACATGCCACTGTACATCCTTTTCTTTTATTTGGAGAATGGATAATGTAAATGACTTTACTGACAATGAAGTACTTATTAAGGAATCTAGAGATAGAATTAGATCCTCCTACTTTCCCTTCATTTAATGACAATGGAATAGTCTATTGTTACATTAAATGTATTAGAGATTAGCATAATAACCCTGCTATTTTTATCACTCCACCACCCTTACTGGATTTACTCTTTAATACAGACAATGCGGAACTGAGATTTTTAGGTTTCCTTTTTGACCCTGACTGCTTAGGGCATTTTTATCCAGATTACCACGGACAAAAAGCCAGCCCTGAGTCTGGGGGGAGGTGAGCTTGCCTGGAAAGCCATTTGAGTTTGCTGCCTGCCAGGAGTCTGGGCTCTTATGAAGGAAGACCACCTCGGCATTCAGGAATTGGGACCCTTTGGGGTTTAAAAGCACCATCACCAGAATCCAGGCTTTTTGATCCTTAGAGGTCAGAATATGGAAGCATGGTTGGCCACCTTGCTATGTTTGTAAACCCTGCTGGATCTTTCACGTGTGAGTTCCAGTTTCTATTGACCTTGATGACAGGGAACTAGATGAGGGAGGGTGAGGCCATGGAATAGGGTCAGAGAGCCATACCAGAACGAATATTCATTCATTCACTCATTCATTTGTTCATTCAGTATTTATCTGTCTATAATAGGCGGACACAGTACCAAAACTAGAGAGCGGCATGGTTGCTGCCTTCGCAGAGCTCATACTCTCTGGTGGCCGTCTGACAAAATGTGTTAGTCCAAAGCTCACGCTTCTGCTGAGCTCAGATAGTTATTCCAGGGGAGTTCAGCTAGGTTCACCTATGTCAGAAATATAGGAATGAAAAATCCAGTTGCAGCTTAGTTGTTTCTTTCATTCTGATGCTATCTGCTATCCCAGCAAATTAATCTTCATTTTTTCTTCAATCAAATATTTAAGGAGCCCCTATTGTATGGAAGGCATTATGCTAGGCTTTTTATAGGTTCTGTGAGCAACGTAAGGATCCTCAAGGAGTTTAACAGGCCAAACAGGAAAATAAGACACATGCATAAATAACTTTACTAAATTGAAAAATATATAAAATTGCATAAGAAAAACCAAACAGATAAACTGTTAGGAGAGATCATGGGATGGCGGGATTGCTGGAAGGATCAAGAAAGCTGGAGGACATAGAATCTAAACTTGATGAGAGTGTGATTGTAACAAGTAGAGATTCTTAAAAAAAAAATCAACAGAGCAGTAAGTTTTTCAAAACACCATTAAATTCATTAACCCAGTTGAGCTTCACGGCAGCTCTGTGGGATAAACTTAGTAATATTGTTATTAACTTTTTTTTTTTCCAAATGAGGAAACTAAGCCTTGGAAAATTTAAATGACACATTAATACAGAGGTCACCTAGAATTTTGCCATAACCTAGCTATCTAACTTCAGAGTTCTGTACTTACCAAGGCAAACGTATTACTCCAAAGAGGACAATCTTTCCCTTACTTGCTGAGTCACTGTCCCTTACAATCTCCTCAGCTTTGCTTATACAGTTCATCCCAATTTGTATGATCTCATATCTTTTCTTCACTTTTATAAATTATCTTTATAATTTCAAAGGCATGTGGGACAAAAGGATTCATGCCTGACAAAAGGATACAAGGGTGTGGTAGGTTGCCTTTCCCCAAAATGGTTACAATATTTCTGGTTCCACATGCTCATCCATAATTGGCCATTCTCCCACCAAGAAGTGGAGTCTATGTCCCCTCACCTTGAAACCAGGAAGGTCTTTGTGACTACCTGGGCTAGTAGGGTACGGCAGAAGTGACGCTATCTGACTCCTGAAACTAGGCCATAAAAGGTGATACAGCTTTCACCTAGTGTGCTTTCTCTCTCTCTCTCTCAGATGCTTGTCCTTGGACCCCAGTCACCGTGCTGTGAAAAAGCCCAGGCCACACGCAAAGGCCCATGGGAGAGATTCCGGGACCCTGGCCCTCACCCAGAGCTGAGATCCCAGATAGTGATATCCTGTTAAATGTTGAACCATTGAGTCTCTGGAGGCGAGTGGGAGCTCTGATTTGTCGTATTTGCCAATTGCCATGGTGTACATACTCCCACTGTAACTGATTTCACACCAACAACATGAGGCCACTGAAAATGGATTTGAGGAATGGATGCACACAACTGGCTTTGCAAATCAATACACGCGGCTGCCAGCAGGGCACTGCTCCCAGGCCTCAGCCTGCACCGACTTAGCCCCCATGAGAGTGAACCACGTCTGAAGCAAACACTCCATCCCTCGGTCCAGCTGCCCCAGCTGACGCCAGGTAGAGCACACACTGACTTCTCCTCCAAAGCCCTACCCAAATTTCAGGTTTAGGAGTAAGTGATTGCTGGGTTTTGGTAAGCTTTTAAGCTACCAAGTGTTGGAATGGTTTGTTATAAAGCATGAAACTACCAAAACAAATGAGTAAGTGTGAAGGAGAGGAAGACCACAAGATGACTCTCAGGTTTTAAGCCCCAAAGATTGAAAAAGCAATTATGTAGTTGAAGCTAAGGAATCTGCAGCTGAAATTTATGAGTTTGAAAATCACAATTGTAGACTCGAGCAAAGCAAGCAGATAACAGAGCAGCTGATATCGGCTAGACATTAGGTGATTATCTGATTAAACTAAGATGTTACTGGAGCCCAGCTTAACCTCTAAGGGAATGTTTGTATTTTAAAAGAAGAAGCTGCAGAACAAATTAATAGTCCTCCACGCCTTGCTAGTCAGAGGTGTGCTGTTGCTAAAATCAAATAACAGTAGTTGTTGGTATCTGAATTCACAAGAAACAAACATTGCAATGAATACAGTTTTCTCAATTTAAAATGTTGTCCCATTAGAAAACCGAAGATTTTCTTAAATCTTGCATGACCGCTACAGTTTTGCTGTTACTGGGTCCTAGCAAATAAGATAAATTATTTAAGTACTACATCGATGTTACCAAAAAATTTAGGAGTGTCCATAGTTCCTTGGCATATGTGATTATGGGAGTGATTTCGTATTGCAGCATACATACAATACAGTCATATTTTCTGCTGGTTAAATGTTCTTAGTTTGTAAATGGTATTAAGTATATCAATATTTCGTGGAGTTCTTCTCAGAAGATGACTTGCTCTATAGGTGTTTTGCCAAGTGAACAAGACTGAGAACCACTAACTTAAATGAATCTGTCATTAGTGGAACGTAAGAGACGATAGTTTTTAACAGGTTGGGAAGACTAGCTGTACCGTTCCTGCTCCGAACGACTGCCAGGCCTTCACCACAGGACAGAGAGAATAGTAACCAGCAATTTGCATCTTATTTCTGAATGGCTTACTACTCTGGCCTTAAGGCAGAGGAAAGAAGCCAGAAGCTTTCTGAAGGCAAAGTTAGCCTGAAGACACAGAACCATATGGTGGTCCAAAGAGACATGTGATTATAAGATTAGACTGCATAAACATAAAATGAAAATTGTAATCAAAGTCTAGGGATGAAATCAAGGTGATTGAAAACAATTAAGGAAAGTGAGAAGGGACCCAACATTAGTAATCTTAGTTCTACCACGCTTAGCTGCTTTGAGAAAGTGTGTGTGTTACATCGAAGTCCTAAGAACTGTTTCTCAAGCAAGACTATACAATAAAATAATCTATCATCAATAGATAAAAAAGCCCAGCCAATTCAAGAAAAAAAATCATTCCTAAAATTTATGCTTTTTATACAAAAAGTATAAAATGAAAACAAAAGGCGTAAAACACTGAACGGTTTTATGGACCTCAATATAATCACACTGATACTCAAAATTGTGATGGCTGAATTTTCCAATATTTGGATCTCCTAATAAAAATGCTAGTTAGCCAGAGGATTCTGAGTTTATATAAAATACAATGATTATTTATTGATATTCTTTGTGGTTTACATTTCACTAATTTCCAAAATGGATTTGAGGCAGCATTCTTTTTTAGATCAAAATTGACTCTCAATCTCTCTCCTTCTCTCTGTCATTACAAGATTAATAGGTCCTGATAGCTTCTTTTCTTTATTGTCACTTGACACTTCTTAATAATTTAAAATACTGAGGAAACAAAACTCCTCTGAGTTTCTTAATCCTATTGCAGCACATATTCTTGCTAGAGCTATCTTCTTTCTAACACTGGCTGGGGCTGAGAGGTGCAGCGTGGGGAGGAGATTGGTATCCCCCGCCTTCGAAGGAAGCCCCTGTCAAAGATTTTAAAACAAAACAAAACTCTTTGCTAGCAAGGGTGTGATAAATTCATGTGCCCATACTACTATTAGTCTAAATGTGACAGAGCTTCAAATTTACCCTTATCCTTTGACCCAAAAATTCAAGTCAAGGAATTTGGTCTGAAAAAATTTCCCCAAAAAAAAAATCTTAAAAATTAAAGTAAAAGCATATTCATCTTATTGCTAGATATAATAGAATTTTAAAGTGACATAAATGCCAATAATACAAGAAGCTTAAATATATTCTAATATATATCTATACAGTATAATAATTTACAGCACTCACATGCAGTATGATTTCATTTGTGCATGTGTTTGTGTGTGAGTGTATGTGTACATGGATCAAGAAGGAAATAAATAAAAATCCTAACAACAGTTATTTCAAGTATAAGAATTACGTTTTTACTATTTTCTTCCTTACATTTTTCTCTGCTTTCTAAATGTTCTGTAGAATGGACAATATTTTCATAACCATAAACAAATGATACTACAAGCAAGTTGCCCATTCCTATCCTTAAAAAATCAGTCAGAATTATTCTCTGAATAATGCTCTGAATTATTCCAGACAGTCTGATGCTGGGCTAGCTTATTTCCTTTTGTATTGGGTGTGCTCTGCCAGGACTTTGCTTCAGCTTGGTTCTCCCTTCATCACGCCTGCCTGAGTGCTGCCTGCTCCAGAGGCCTGCAGCCCTCTGTGTACCAAGTAGAGCAAAAAGCATATGGCTTTCTCTCTCCCATCCACACTGCTACTCTCTACTTTCTGCCTTTGCTCCAGCTTTACAAGCCAGGAACTTGGCATCTTCCTTGTTACTTCTAAGTGGCTTACTACTCTACTTGCTTTTCCTCTCCCTTTGTCTAGACCTCACCCCAGCAAACATACTGGCTTTAATAATGTTCTTTCTTTTTTTCTCACCGTCATGAACAGGCTGAGAGTCAGTTTTCTTTCTGGGTTCACATGCAAGTAGAAATTGTGGGTCCTCATGATTATTTAATTAAGAAAGAAATCTGTCAGAACTCTGAAGCTTGATTCAAACCGTCCTTCTTGTTTTTATCTTCTTTGACACCTTTATGCAAAGATCTGCAGGAAAACATTTGTCCTTTGAGGTTTCTGGGCCTCTCATATGTATCCAGAGGCCAAGAATATTTATACTCTCTAACCCAATATTCCATTTCTGGGAATATAGCCTCCCACACAAAATCCAAAACTTGTGGGGAGGACATGCTATGAGATATTCACTGTAGTATAATTTGTAATAGCAAAAATTAGATGTAACCCAAGTGACCAAAATCGAGAAATAATTAAATAAAATGAGGCACATCCATAAAATAAAGGTTTTTTTTTTTTTTTAGTTATAGCCATTAAAATTCATGACTAAGACTAGGTAGCAATGGGCAAACATTTAAATATAATTTTAATTTTTAAAAAAGCAGGGCTTAAATAAATTATAATCTAAGTAAAAGGGTACATGCAAATCTGGAAGGACAAGCAGAGACTGCAAAGAAAAGCATCATTTTTTTCTCTCCAGTTAGTTACTTTCATTAGTTTGGAATATATTCAAAGCCCAATAAAAAGGTACACATTAACAGGTCTAAAACTTCCAGTATTGTGAGATCTTACTAGCCACCTGTGGACTGAGGTGAAGTTTCCTTCCTTCCCACTTACCCCATACCAGCAGGGCAATGGTGACCTCCTTCTAGAGAACACAAAGTTCCGTGTCACAAGCCTGGTGAAGCATTTCACTTTCCTCCCACCCAAATATCTCTGCTTTGAACAAAGTGAACTGAAGACCAAAGTTTCCCACTGTCCCACCAATCATTTGTGATCCAGTGTCTCTCCCTAGATCTGCTGGTGCCTCGGGCTCTATTCCTACCATGGCTGTGTCTTGTACAATGGAGTTATTAGCAAGTCTGCAGGAAGGGATCTAAGTGCCAACTGGGCAGTCTTGAGGGAAGGGATTTCCCATTACCTTTTGGAGCTAATATGTCTGGTCTAGCACTGCTAGAGGCCAGCCCCTAGGGAGTGGAGACTACACTCACCTTTACTACTGCTGGAGGGGATGCTTTAGCCCTCCTGTGACCCATATGACTCCTGCCAGACCTACTGCCTCCTCTGTTTTCCACTTGCTCCTTAGCTTTCTTTGCAGCTCTCCTCTACCTTCCACTAGAATGTTCCTAACACCTCTCATTAAGTCAGCTAACCATTTTTTTGTTTCTCAAGGTGCTTGTATCGGGTTGGCCTAAAAGTTCGTTGGGGTTTTTCCGTAACATCTTACAAACCCCAAACGAAATTTCTGGCCAACCCAATACTTGAGGCTACCCCCCGGGTGTTTGGCTGAAGAAAGATAGTTCATTCATCCTGATGGAACTCAGAACCCGCTGAGGGTCCAGCGGTGCCGGTTCCCTCTCGTTCCCATTCTGTCAGTGCTTCTAGGGAGCACAGACGACCCAGGTAGGAGCAGGTCCAGATATATACTTAGACAACCAAATCTATATGCATCATCACAAGGTCATTTTCCAATGCTGCGCGAATTCCCCAGCCTTCCAGCAAGAGGAAAATCTCTCATTAATCAGAGTGTCTTAAACTCCCAGGAGAACATATAGAAACTGTGCTGAAGGGATTCACTCCTAACCTCACTTGCCTTTTTTCCAGCCCTCCTTGGGTCCAAGCTACGATTTTCCTAAAGTCCTGAGTTGTGGTTTCCCAGGTCCCTTATGTGCACATTTTGTTTTGAACTTTAGAAAACGACATGTACGTTTTTAAAAAATGAGTTGGAAGAAACACATCCAAGTGATCGCTATAAATATTAGTGTGGTGGAATTATAGATGACTTATTTTTCTAAATCCTTATTTTCCAAATTTTTGTTTTACATTTTTCACCCTAAAACATAGAGGGCAAATAATACAAGAATATTTCAAGATCTTCACCACTGATCAAAACTCCTTACGAAACCAGAATATTTCTTTTATTTGATCTTTGTTTTGTTTTCCCCAACTTCCATCCTTCTCCTCTCTGGTAGGGATACCTAACTGTGGTCTCATCCATCCATCCATCCATCCATCCATCCACTCATCAATGCATCCATCCATCCCTTTTCCATTCCTGCCTTAGCACAACCAAGTAGGGAAGCCATGAGCTGCCTTGAAAGAAAAAAAAGAAAGACAGAAACACTCAGCAGCAGCCACAGGCACTACTAATGTGAGAAGCTGGAGAAGGTGTCATTTTTCACTCAAACTGACATTTAAGCTGTTTCATAAATATGAAATCAAACTTGAGGGTCCAGATGGGCTGCCAGCCCCTCTGCCTTTTGCTGGAATGACATGCTATTTACCAGCCTCAGAAAGGGGGACTGAGGAATGAAACTTTCAGAAGATGAGTCACTGAGGGAAATGACTGATGAGTGATGAATGAACTGGTGATTTTTTTCATACAAAAATCAGGAGAGAGTCACTGCACGATGGACAGAGATCCCCAGTGCGTACTACAGCCACCGTCGAACTGTGACACGGAGCAAGGCAGAGTCACATTTTCCAGGAGCTGCACAGAGAACAAGTCAAGCTTATCCCCGAGGTACATGGAGCCATTTCCAAGAGAAGAGGGTCATTTTGTGTGTGGATGATCCCATAGCAGCAGCTGTCCCATATCATACATGCATCATAAGAAGAGCATCACATGAAGCCACATAAAAAATTTGAGTTTTGAGGACATAGGCATCTGCTAGGATCTTCAAATCATGAAGTGGAGTATTTATGACAGCACTACCCCACCAAGTGCTCCCTAGAGCACTCTTTTGAAGGTGAGCCTTACAGAGCCTTGTCTGCATTTCCAGAGCCCTGTAGAGCAGGAACTAGGGAGGAAGGCAGGGGATTTAGAAGCAACACCATGCCCTGGAAAAGTCCCTCCTATTGCTATGCCGCAAAGTTACCATATGCTCCCAAGCTAGGGAGATAGAATGGGGTTCTCCATCATTCTGGAGGACTCCTGAGAGTTTCCTGGCACTCATCTCTGATCCCTCCTTATAACTCCGAGGAGTTTCAGTTTCCTGAAAAGCAGAGAGACAGTCTTGGTTTATTTTATAGCTGTCGATGATTAAAAAATCATGGAAATCTTTTCAAAGTCATATTTCAATGACAGAAGTGAAATTTTAATGATGGCCATAAGCTTGAATTTTCTTCATCATTTGAAAGGCAAGAACTTGAGTTTGTGTGGGGCACTTTCTTCAGTAAACATGTGGTGGTGATGTGCAGGCAGGAGCTGTGATCTTGAGCCACACACCTTTCCCTGAATGGGCAGAACAGACCTTTCCAAATAGGAGCGATTCCAGCTAGATTGGTCAAATTCTTTGGAGATGCCAGCTTTGTATGTATATGAGCACCCAGGGGGAAAGAGTCTTGTTATATTTCGATAGATCAGCAATACCACAGAGCTGCTCTACCTACTTCTTCCAAGCACTCTTCTGCAAAACAGAGTCCTCCAGAAGGGGCCTTAACGTTAGCACAGTGTTAAGACAGGAAAAATTCTCTCCCTCTGCTTCCCCCTAGACCAACAGCACCATAATGTAACCCTTGCCCAAGCAGTACCAATGTCTCTACCCTGCTCCAGCTCCAAACCGCCCCACCCCATATGCCACCCTTGGGGGTCTGATCAGGGACAGCGTGCACTTACCCAAGAGCAAACAAGGGGGAGAGTAGCTACTGTGTCACCTGAAGAAGGATTAAGAAAATCTACAGTGAGAATCTAAGCTAGTAAAATAAGAAAATCTGTAGGCGAGAGAAGGAGGCCAAGAGGTGAAGATAGAAATATCTGGCCAAACCTGTGACACGCTTCATTTCTCTCTTTTAAGGTCTTCGGTTTTCAGTGGATCACTGTTTTACTTGCAGATAAGTGTCTTTTGTCTTGATTGATTCTAGTGGCAAAAATAAATTTTCATACATAACATATATTTCATATATATATATAGTGGTATGAAAATTTACTTATTGTATATATATAAATATGTACATATATATAAAGTTAACTCAGAAGGTATTTATTGTTTAGATTGATTTGATATGATTTATACAACTTTCAAATTGTTCTAAATGAAAGTTTCCCTTGAATGGGCCATTTGGCTTTCCAGCCGCCAGGATTACTAATTCCAGACACACTGTTTTATGCTCACATGCAGATGTCTGTGGCAGGGGTCCCATTATGGCTATTTGAGAGAATCACTCAGGCATGTTTGGACTAGAATATCAGTAGTTTCCATTACAAAGATGGGAAGATGTGCACTAATTCAGGGCATATAGAACCCAAGTGTAAAGCTGGTATAAAGAAAACATACCACTTAAAGAGAACTAGTCTCTTTTCTACTATTTAGGATGCTAATCGTTTCATTGAGATACTGGGCCATATGCTGGCAACTTCCACACTGGAAGAAATTCAAAGGTTTAGCAAAAAGAAGTTCTATCTCAAGCTCACCAGTAAATATTAAAATCTACATTCAATTTAATTCAGAAAGCATATCTTATTTGAATACTATGTGCTTAATCCTGTGCTAGACATTGAACAGGGTTTTTTAAAACATTGGGTTTTATCCTACAACTAGTGGCATAATATGTTTGCTATGAAAAAAAATAAATAACAGCATAAAGCAGTAAATAAAGTACTCAGCCAGTTCACACTGTAGAAAAATTCTGCTTTGTTTTCATAGCGATTGTATGATCTCCTACGAAGGACAGTGGAAGTAAAGTAGGGGTTGGTGGGCAGGCATTGAGGTGAAAGTTGCTACCATAAGATAAAAGAAAATGACTAGGAATGGTCCCACCAGACACACCCAAAATATCAGGATTAGCTACCGTGGAGAAAGATCTAAAATTAAGTACTTCCCCAAGGAGTATCAAGTATCCACAGAAGATGCAATAACAGACAACAGGTGGGAGCCAAGACAAGCAAATGGCCTCAGAGTCCTGCAATTTCAAATATATAAGTGGGGCAGTGGGACAGTGAAACAGAATGGTGGCAGTCCTAGGATGAGGCAAAATGCAGAAAAGCCAACAGGCAGTATCAGGAAAATCTGAAAGCAGGAGGCAAAACCTCAGCCATAGGGCTGGTTTACAAGGCCTCTGGGGAAGACAGGAAAAGCAAAGGTCTTAACCGTAAGAAATTGGGCATGACACGGCTTCAAGACAAGGCATAAGATTTGAGAGAACAAGACAGGAACCTAGCCACCAACACAGGGGTCCAGAGGCAGGAAGTAGTCTCAGGAACCAAAGGACACAGGATTAGAGCCAGGCAAGAACACTAACTAATATTAATACACGGCACTGAATAGTTTCGAAGTATTTTTACTTTCAGTATCACATTGTATGGGTTCCCAGGTCATCTGTTTAATAAATTCACCTAACATGTGCCAGGACCCGTGGCAGGGATGGAGCACCTAGAAATAAAGAACTTAGAGATGAAGAAGACACGACCCCAAGACTTAGGGGACTATCGTCAAGTGTAAAGTACTGATGGATGAAAAGGCAGTCCCTCCTGAGCATTACAGAGTTCAAAAGGAGAAGGAAGGCATCGTGTCCTTTGTCCCTTTTCTTACTCTTTGTAACTGAATGAAAAGTTCACAGTGACAGCCTTGGATCTAATGGTAATGACTTACCAACATTACACATACCAAACAACTAGAATTTAAATTTCCATACAAGTGAACATTTAACTTCTGTCCCACAGGGCTGCACTTAGAGCAAGGGATCATTTTAAAATTCCATAGAATATGCCCTGCCATGCAGAGCACCAGAGAACCTGGAGGAGGACAGTGGCCTGCCATGTGACTTGGGTAATATGGAGTTCTGAGAAAAGACCTCTTACAAATGTTGAGTAATGAAATTAAGAAAATAACATGGAAACCTCAGCTTCAGTGAGTAAGGGAAGATTAAGACAATGAACACATGGAGTTCAAGCCTGGGAGTACCCTAGGATCTGGGGAACTTTGAATAATTTGAACCCAGCTTTCCTCTTCCCCAAGTCCTCCACCCAACTGTCCTGTTGCTAAGACAACAGGATGCTAGCAGGCATATACATGTGTCTGCTCCTTGCATGCTGTTGCCTAGCAACAGGACTCTGTAGAGCTTGGGCTCTCGCTCTTCACAGCTACCCTGCTCCATCCATTGCCTTGACTTGCCAGTTGCTTTCCCAACCCCCCAAGGCAAAGAAACAAGAAGCAGGAGAGTGCTAGAGGCTCAGGATCTGATCTTCTTGTCAACAGCCTATTATCAATACCAGGAGAAAACCCAACCCTGGCTTCACTCAGCTTAACCCCTACATTATGAAGTTATCAAAGGTAAACTGACAATTACAGCTGAATGAAATCAAAGGATGATTTGATATTTTTGTACCTGAAATCCTGTTATGGAGTCCTAGTCTGTAATAACCAAAGGGATGTTGTGATAAGAAAAATACTAAACCACTGGGGCAAAATTAACAGAAGGATTTTACATCTGGAATGAGACAGGAGAAGGTGGAAGATAAAAAAGGAAGAGAGGGAAGGGGGAAAAAGAAAGAAAGGAGGAAGAAATAAAGGGTGGAAAGAAGGAGCAAGAAAGAGATGTGGGGCTTTTAACTCACAATAAATAATATCCCTTTGGAATATGTCAAGTGTGTAAACTGGAAAAAATCTGCAGCACTGTGTGGTGTAGGATCTGGTGCCTAAATGAGTAACAACAGAGCTTTCTGAGCTTCTTTTTAATACCAGGCATTATGTTAAGTGCTTTACATAGATCACTTCCATCTTCATAATAACCCTGCAAGGTGGATGTCAGGAAAATAATTTTGTAGTTCAGTGACTTGACCAAGGCCACACAGCTAGTAAAAATGGCAAAGCTAGTAAAAATAGAGTATTCAAACCAAAATTGGTATGACTCAAAATTCCACATGCTTTCTCGTTAGGTAGTACAATAAATATCTGGGAGAGTATGCACAAAACTTGTGAAATCACACAAATTTGTTAAATTGGGGACCTTTTAAAGGAGCTATAAATATGCTTTATCTAACATTAAAGGAATGGCTTTTTCTTCAAAGCTTCAATGCAATGATTTGTGAAAAGAAAATTATCTTACCAAATGGGAAAGAAAAAGCTGATCCTTTAACAGAATGCTCAGTAAAAAAAGTCTAGATTCTTTTGGATGAAGCTGGAGAAAGGAAACTCCTGGGTTTACCCCCATTGAAAAAAAGTCCGAATTTTGGAAATGCTATAGAATTATGGGAAACTTTGTGCACAGCAACCAGTATATACAGAAAAGCAATTGCTCCAGGAAGTCAAATATAAACAAAAAATAAAGTTCCGCTAAAACCTTGGTGACCTCTGCTATGGGTCTCCTTCCTAGTAGCAACACGACACCCTCGGTTGGTGAACCAGGAACAAAGCACTGACAGCAGGGATGGACACGCACATATTCCTTTCCTCAGACCCTCAAACCTTCATGAAAATAGAAGGCATATGGCACACTGGTCCCATCATTCTGGAAGCTGTCCCCAGGCTTACCTGGCCTAGGCTTAAGCAAGTAACCACACCAAAGACATTTATTTCTCGTTCTGAAGGGTGAGTTCAGGCATGCTCAGAAAATTCTTTTGCTATATTCATTAATTCCCATGGTAAAGAACCCCCTCTAAATATTCATAGGAACCAGGTCAACCCCACTGGACTATTACTCTCAAGATCCTGGTATCCTAAGTGCACAAAATCAGGTTCACAGGTTAGTATCCCCATCCGTCCCCAAATGCAAAGTGTTGTTGTTATTATCTTATCACATATGACAGATATTCTCCAGAAATAACCTGGTTTTTCTTAAGGATTAGGGCCAAACATGAAACAGGCTTTCCTGCTTTCCTACACGGAGCTATATGAGGTAACTATGCAGCAGAGCTCTGAAGTAATAAACTACATAATTTGTAATAAAGGAATGCTTATCACGGATAACAACACAAGGTGCAAGACTAGTATTTGTCCCACAATATCCATTCTGTCTTTCTTTCATAGCCACAGGAATTTTAGCCCAGCATACAGCCACTCAGGCCAAAGTCTGGCCAATAAGATATAAGTATATTTGTTGTGTGGCAGTTTTTGAAACTTTAAGGAACAACTATTGCACAAACTCTGCCCCTCTTCTCTTCTGTTCCTTTCCCTTCTCCACCTTCTGGAATGTGGAGGATGTCATCTGGCAGAAGGAGAAAGAGAGCCACACAAGGGATGGCAGAGAAGGAGCTAAAAGGAGCCTACGTCCCTGGGGACAGAGTGGAACAAAGCCACTACAGCACCTCGGGACTCATACCACCACATTTTATACAGGAGAGACGACATAAGCTTCTATCTTTTTAAAGCCTCTATTTGTTGGGTTTTATTGTTTCTTTCAGCCAAATCCAATCTTAAGTAATATGCAGAGATTACAGCATAGCTCTGATAGCCCAATTGGCTATCTAGACGGGTAATAATTCGAATGACCCCCTAGCAGAGAAGAAATCTTGAATAGAAATGAGGATCTCAGCTGTCCCAAGGTGAGACTCTCTCATCTTTCACTGGTAATCTAAGGAATTCTTAACGTTTTCATTAAACATGTAATTTTTCTTGTAGAATGCAAACTATGATGCTCTCTTCCAAAAAAAATAAGATTTTATCCACAGACAAAAACTTGTCTTTCAAAGTTTCTATGCCACTCCCTAGAGGAAGGAGATCCCCATCAAATCCTCCTGAGCAAATACCTAAAATGCACACCCAATAGGTGCTGTGTCTCCAGACATTTCCAAGAAATGACATCCAAGAGGCTTGTCACCAGAGCTCTTGTACAGATAACAAAGGAAACTTTGGGGGTAATGATGAAACTCATCCAGCAAAATGGATGAATATAAAATATGACTTAATGTCTTTTCAATGTTTAAAGAAAATCTGTGCACAAAGTGTAGGATTCACATCAGTCCTGTCCAACAGAAATACAACACCTGCCACAAATGTGAGCCACATATGTAATTTTAAATTTTCTAGTAACTACATTGAAGAAAAGGAAAAGAAACAATTGAAAATAATTTTAACAATCTCTTTTATTTAACCCAATATGTCAAAAATATTATAAACATTATATATTATAATCCATATTAAACAAAACAATATATTTGATGTTCCTTTTTTTTTTTAACAAAGCCTTCAAAACCCAGTGTATATTTTATACCTATAATGCATTTCAGTTTGGGCTAGCCACATTTCACATGCTCAGCAACCACTGCGGCTAGTGGTTACTGTATTGAAAGGTATACATCTAGACTATGCCATTCACTGATTAGTAGAAATAATAACATCAGGGAAGTGACTTGGGCCTCTAAAGTTTTCCAATGCCAACCAAATCCCCTGCCTTCCAGTCATAGTTTTATGTAACCATAGATAATGAAGGTGATTCTCTTTGTAAACAGCTACTGAAATGGTTATGCTATTACTACCGCTCACAATCATTTATTCAAATCTTACCCATCATGAGGTTTTCCTTCTATGCTAATCTATGTCTACTGCTGCACTTAACCTTATTCTTCTGATTCTGTCTTCCACAGAGGAGAGACACAGTGACCCAAATCTCCCACATAATAACCCTCCATGTTAGGAAGCAGAAAACTCCAAGGGCATTTTCAGCTTACCAAGGTATAAAGGTGGCGGCAATGTAGAAGAGCCACATCCAAATCCCAAAGCATTCAGTCTCCGAGTTCCTTTCTGCCAACTTGCTCACAACTACCACCATTTTCCAGTCTAGTTCTAAGACCAAGGCCACTCTGAAAGCTTTTCCTTTAACCACAAGGCAATACTGAGTATTGCCTTGTGACTCCAGGGTCTACCCAGATCTTTAAAAAGAAAAATTTGAAGAAAAAAGGGAATAGAAGGAGGAAGAAGGAAAGGATACAGAAGAAGCAGCAGAAGAGAAAAGAGGAAGGCGAAGAAATGTGCTATGTCCAGTCACATGATTTGAGGGCTGACACCAGAACATAAACGTGAGAAAGATGTCTACCTCACCTACTTGCCTGCTTGGAAATTCAAGCATCAATAATTTATTTCCTTGAGCTAAACCAAGAGTCCTTGCATGCCCAGTTAAAGTGCAAATAACCCTAGAAAGTAAAATACCAAAACTTCAGGTCTTACTACAGTTTAATTCATCAAATATAAGCAATTTGGTCAACCAAGCAAGCCCTGGTCAGGCAGGCACAAGTGTGGTGAGTATGACATGCGGGGTGGGAAAGAGCCAGGAAATGGGAGCCAAGCTTCCAGGTCTTAGTGTGACAACATGGGAGACCTGAGGGGAGGGGCCCCAGCAGCAGCAGAGGATGCCCTCACAACCACCAAGGATGCCGAACCCTGGCCCCTTCCACCAGCCAGAGCCAGCCCTGCATGGGACCTCTAGTACTTCACCAATCAGTAAAAATACAACAGCTCTCCATTCTTTTTCCAAACTCCATCTTTCATCACTTTACTATGAATTGGCTGCTTTGGGTGATCTGTATTTACATCTTGAAAATATCAAGAATGTAACATGTCACTGTCACTTCAATTCTCGTGTTTCATTAAGATCAGCATCTCTTGCTTGAGCCCAGTGAGCTTCTGGTCTTCCAGTTTACCTGACCCAGTAATAATGAAATAAAACATGAGATCTTTGGACTGTTAAAATTCAACTGCACAGGGCTTCCCTGGTGGCGCAGTGGTTGAGAGTCCGCGGCACGGGTTCGTGCCCCGGTCCGGGAAGATCCCACGTGCCGCAGAGCGGCTGGGCCCGTGAGCCATGGCCGCTGAGCCTGCACGTCCGGAGCCTGTGCTCCTCAACCAGAGAAGCCACAACAGTGAGAGGCCCGTGTACCGAAAAAAAAAAAAAAAAAAAAAAAAAATTCAACTGCACAGTCACTTGAAAGCTAACACTTGACGACAGAGCTCAGAAATTTAGGAATACCTGGAAAGGTCCAACAGTCAAAAATTTTGAAAAAGGATGTTTATCACTTCATAGTCATAAGAGGTTACTCATTCAGTCATTCAATAGCAATGACTCAGGAGCTACCATGTACCTGGCACTGTGCTCAGAGAACAGCAGTAAGTAGTAGACAGGATAACACACACCTGTGCTGGGTGCCAACAGACACGTCCCCAAGGAGAAAGGGGGAACAGAGGAAGATGTCGGTTCAGGAAACTGGTTGGCCAAGGGCTTGGTCCCTTCCTTTCTCACAGGTCCAGTGTCTCTCTCTCTCTCCAAGCTGCCTTCTCAGAGGAACAATGTTCACCAGCCATGAATATATAAACAGCTGTACTTCCCTGTTAGCAAGCAAAGAATGAGGACAGAGAAGATAAAAGAAGAGGGAAGAACTAGAGTCAAAGCTCCTTCTAAGTTTTCTTTTCCAGTTATCAAACAGTGAACATCCCAGAGGTAAAATTAGTTCAGTTCAGCTCTTTGGTGCCATGTCTTTGCCAATCTTCCTCAAGCAAGTGCGATGGAATAAATAGGACCAGTCTTAAGGGCAGGCACCCCACCCAGTGTCAGTACAAACTTAGTGTCATCCTCAAGCGTCCCTAAAGTTGGGGGCTCTGGCAGTAACCTCTGGACTAACAAGAAGGTACTGGGATGGTCTCAAATGTACCCATTAGAGGAAAAGGTCCTCTGTATGCTAGTCCTGTATCTAATCAGATTTTTAAAGTGATTTCCACCTTCAATTCCAACACATGTTCTTGAGAGAAATAAGGAAAGGGGATAAAAAGCTCCAGTGCATTACAAAAATCACATTCAAGAAACCTAATACCCACTTCAAGGTGTATTCCTCTTTGGTAAACATGCCATCTGTTTGCATTTAATTCTTCTACACAAGCCCTGCAAGAAAGTTAGCCAAATTGATAATCGATTCACATGATCTTTGCTCACTCACTTATTAAAATACACCAAACAGTTAATTCCCTTCTCTGTTGGGAGCTCTCACTGGCTCCACACAGTGTGAATGTTAAACAGCCACTCAGGGCTCCAGGAATATAGTAGAACCATTAGGTGGTAACTATTTCAAACCACTCAAAGCAAGTCTCTGAAATGAAGGGCCTCGCCATCCCTTCAATGAAATCTTTAGTGAATCTTTATTGATCTGATGACCAGCAGATGAAAAAGAAGACCTAAAGATCTCAAAAGGACCTGATTTAGTTGACCAGTCCACCTTCCCCCTCTCACTCCCTCTTCTTGAATAAGGGGAGAGAGAAGAGTTTTTGAATACACTTCACTCCTCCAGCTGCAATATAAGACCACTAAACACAGTGGCCAGTATCTTACCAATACCCTGCAAAGAGCTTCTCTCAATCATCCTCCCCTTTATCCTGGTCCAGAGGCTGATATCATATCAGAAACTGTTAAGTACATTGCAATGCCAGAAGGAAGCCAACAGATTATATAAGGAAGTACCTTATCTTTACAAAGGAGAAACCTTGGGCCCCAGCAGTGATTTGGTGGCCAAGCTGTGACTATTAGCTAAGCTCCTCAACTAGCCCCTCTAGCACTCCGACCTGGATGCAGTACTGAAGGCATAACCTGGAGCCTTTCTGAAAATCTTGGTTTAGTTTTCCTACCTTAGAGTGTGGTACAAATGTTCATGTTAAGCTTTTTTCTGACCTCCGCTCATTCATTCATTGGACAGTCACTAATGGAGACCCCATCATGGACAACGCACTGTGGTAAATCCTAGGGAATATCAAAACTGAATGAAAACTTTTCAGTATGTGGGGAATGTAGATATATAATGAAATAGTTAAATTACAATTCAATAAGTGATAATGGAGATGTTTACAAACAATAAAAATGCATAGATATGATAACCAAACAAGGGCACCCTGAAGCGCGCAGTAGGTGCTCCATAATTCAAGTTCATCTCCTCTATACAACAGTTAACCTTTAGGTTAGCTTGTGAACCACCTGCCTCAGGATTTTCTGGGGAGCTTCATCAATATACTGGAGTGTAGCTCTAGAATCTATATTTTTAATTATTCCCTGGGATTTTCTAATACACAGTAAGTTTTAGAACTACTTGCCTGTAGTAATAACAGAGAAGGAACAATTCCTGGGGAGCTTCACAGAGACTTCACAGAGGAGATGATGTTCAAATTAAGTTTTTAAAGATAAACAGGGGCTCCAGACAATTATTTGCAAGATTATAATGTAAACAGGAATTATAATTTTTCCATAGTTTTTCATATGGTAGAATTAGGACCAGTGTATAAAAGTTAATATTTAATAAGAATTTTTAGGGAGCAGTTTTTAAATGTATGGCTCACTCTGGGAGGTAAAGAGCAGCCCATCACTGGAAGCATTCAAGCCACATTGGTTGATTAAAGTCCCCAGTTCTTTTCTACTGGTCTTCTCCATTATCTACTGTGCCTGTCACATTATATGCTCAACTGACTTTGTCAGTGAGTGAATCATATAATGAGTAAATGAATACATGAATAAATAAGTATAATTAATTTTTTCTTTTGTAATATTGAAGCCAGTCTATATCTACCCCTATTATTTCTTAAGAAACCAACACCAAGGACTGGGTCTTATGCATTGTTGCAAACTCATTCTCAACTAGCTTTTCACACAGGATAGATTCAAAAAAATTTAATAGAATGTTGACTGAATCCCTATTAAATCCCACCTTATTAGTTTTACCCATTGTTTCCAGATTTTGAGACTCTTTTTAGCTCAGTTCTGAAGGCAAGTTTAGAGGAACTGAACTCCAAGATCTCTTCAAAGGCTGAAATTGATGATGTTATGAATGGACAGCATTTCTATGAATTTATTAAAATCAAATTAGGCCTACTGAGTACATTAATAACTGTCTACTTATCCTCAGAGTGAAGCTTCAGGGAATGAAAGAGAAGATGCCCTTTGAGGTGCTGACTTCAGCTCAATAACCAGGTACTGAGCACCCCTTCTGTGCCATGAATGAAGACTCACAGAGATAAACAAGGCACAACCTGCCTCAAAGAGTTCACCAGTCCAGTTTCCACGATAACTATCTTCCATGAGATATCTACACCGTTAGCAAACAAACACAGGTCACATCCTTTGAAACTAAAGGAAAGATGATTCCATTGTTAACTTCTCAGAGTTATTATGTGCCAAAAAGGTGCAGAGAGTAAATGATATAATAAACAAATAAATATTGACTATTTTCCATTCAAGAGAATAATTTTTTTTTTTTTTTTTTTTTTTTTTTTTTTTTTTTGCGGTACCCGGGCCTCTCACTGTTATGGCCTCTCCCGTTGCATGCAGAGCACAGGGTCAGTGGCCATGGCTCACGGGCCCAGCCGCTCCGCGGCATGTGGGATCTTCCCAGACCGGGGCACGAACTCGTATCCCCTGCAACGGCAGGCGGACTCTCAACCACTGCGCCACCAGGGAAGCCCAAGAATAATAATTTTTCAGTGTCTGCCAGATTCCTGTCAATCAATCCAAGACCTACCCAAAGCAAAAAGAGGGAAATGAAATAGACACAACTGAGGAGCCCTTTCTCTGTAACTCACAATGGTAGACATATAAGAAAGTGATTGGGGGATGAGGAGAGAAGGTATTAAGAGATTCAGGCTCTGCACTCCTGACACAGAAGCAAGTGGATACAAACACACCTGCCCCTCAGCTTTTGAAGCAGTAGCCATTCAGCATCCTCCATTCCACCTCCCAACCCCAGGATCACCACCAAACACCACCGACAAACAGTGGCTTGATGTCCCCGATATTTTTTTCTGCAAATAAAGAATAAAAAAGCTTTAGTCCTTTCCTTGTGCAAGTGTCTACTGCCTACCTGAGCCCCAAAATGTATAACCTAAAATGAGATGATTTTGCACAAAATAGTAAAGACCAAGAAAAAGTTTCAAAGAACTGCCTTTTCAACTCAATGGGGAAGATGAGAATAATGTCTTCATTAAACAAAATTAAATATTTTCCAAGATCTTATCCTTTTCGCTTTAACCCCCTTCAGGTTCAAATCTAATTTTTTTTAAAGAGCCACCAAATTCATTCTAAGAGAATAATTGCTAAGGCGTGAAAGTACCACCCGTAGCCTGGAAACAAGCTGTGCCAAGAGTCGTTTCTTAATTTTCACCCTATTAGGGTAACTTCCTGCCACTCGGGGTTTTTTTCTGTAGCAGTTCCTACACACTGGCTTTCTGGCTCCTTCACAGCTGTTTTGTCAAAGCAGAGGGAAAGGAGACCACTGACATCTTTCTGGAAATAGATGCAACAAATGTCAGTGTCCTAGCCTACGACAGGGGAAGGACAGGGAAGGAACCAATATTGTAACACAGGAGGGCTTGTCCCCTTCACGAACTTGGCTGCTGTGGTTATTTGACCTGCAGTGACACAATTCATAAATCCACTGTCCTAAAATAAAACAGACAATTCTCAAATAAAACTAGAAAACACAATTTGCAAAAATGTTCACCTTTCCCAATTTAAGCAACAAAATACAAGTTTAAAAAAAAAAATCACAGTACCATTTTTCAGCCTCTTAGCATTTTTTAAATGATAAAATCAGGTGCTGATGAGGGTCCAGCAAAATTGATATTTTCCTACAATACTGATAGCATTGTAAATTTAAACAGCCCTTCTGAAAAGCAATTTAGCAATAAGTACTAATGACCATAAAAATATTCACACTCTTTGACCCAGTAATTTCACTTATTGAAATTAATCTTAAGAAAAATGTAAAAAAAAAAAGATGTATACCCAAATATATTCATTGCATGTCTATTTATAATAGTGGAAAAATGGGGAGGGGACATACATCTATACATAAATGATTGAGTAAATCATAGTCCATTGACTGAACAGACCATAGAAAACAGCCTAGATTAGCACCTAGCGTATAGGAGGTACTCAATGCTGACTCTGTAGAAATGTATAAAAATGCTTATAAAATTAAATGGAAAATGTCTCATACAAACATGCATGCATGTTTATTACAACTCTAACAAATATGTATAAGGAAAAAGAAAGACAACTTTTAAATTTTTCAGTAATGTATTTTTTAAACACTTGCATGTAAGGTAAAAAATTTGAAAATAAATGAATCAACTTGTCTCCCTGGATGTCAATAAGCTGGGCATCCCATTAGGTGGAGGGGAGAAGAATGCATTGCCACACATCTCTCTCATTCAAACTGGCCTAAAAGTCACACAAAGAGAGGAAGGAAGAGCACAGAGCACTTATGACAGGCATGGAAGATGACCAGTGGCCAGGCTATGAATTGCAGGTGGACACGGTGCAGAAGCCGTAAGGGCGTTTTCTCTGGGACCAAGCAAAAGAGCCTCCTGGTGAACCTTCCTGCTGCTTCAATTCCAGTTTGGCAGCTGAGACCCCAGTAATAGATGTGTAGACAGCTAGGTGTGATGCCATTAGGGCTACGAAGAGAATGTCAATAGGGCCCTTCTTTCAGGAGTTTAGATCAACTCTAGAAATAAGACACCCAAGTTCGATGCCATGGAAAAGCTACTAGGCTAGGAGTCTAGAAATCTGAGTTGGATCTAGTTCTGCACACCTTTGAGGAGTTCCAGCAAATCATGTAACTTCTGCCTGAATCTTCTTTGTTTGTTTGTTTGTTTTGCAGTATGCGGGCCTCTCACTGTTGTGGCCTCTCCCGTTGTGGAGCACAGGCTCCGGACGCACAGGCCCAGCCGCTCCGCGGCATGTGGGATCCTCCCGGACCGGGGCACGAACCCGCGTCCCCTACATCGGCAGGCGGACTCTCAACCACTGCGCCATCAGGGAAGCCCCTGCCTGAATTTTAATTCACTTATTGGTAACATGAGCATAACAATCCCTGCCCCTGGCTACCTCACAAGGCTGTTATAAAGATCAAAGGAGTTAGCACAGTAGTGTGTGAGTGTCTTGTGGACCACGATGTGCCATGTGAAGGTAAGGGATGCTGCTCATCAAGAAAAGAGACCTTAGAGTTTGCCGCCTGGCGGCTCATCCTGGGGTTGACAATCGTGGGGCTACACAATCGGAAATCAAAGAAACCTCCATGAATTCCCAGCCTATGGATGAAAACCACAAGCCTTGTCCAGTACTCCTTTGTTGCCCTCTGATTGCTACATGGAAGAAAATCATATCAAACAGTAAGACGGACAAGGAAAACCCTGTATATAATCCTGTATATAGTGGTATTTACTGACAATAGGTTCCGAAGTGCAAGGTCCCATTTTCTTCCTGCCCTCAAGTGCAGAAAACCATCAGTGCCACCACAAAGCTATTCCTTCTACGAATGGATCTGAGAGCACAGGTGATAGTAACTCACAGTCAGTGCGATGAGCAGTTAAATAGTGACCCCAGAGGAACTACAACAAAGAGGAACATCTGCTATATCTGAGATTCAGGAAGTAAAAGACTCAGTGATTTCCTCTTAAAGAGAACGCTTTTCAACTATCCCTTCCTGGAATTGTGTTCTTCCTACCAAATATCAAGGCTGTTTATAAAACTTGTCCTATCATCACCTCCCAGTGCGGCCCAGAAACAGAGGACCCAGGCAGCAGCAGCATTCCAGGGTAACAAGAGGCACACCTCAGTGCACCAAAGAAGAAGAAACCTTTATTTTTTTTCAGTAAATATTTACTGAGCAGAAAACAGAGAAGCAGATAGACAAGGTCTCTGCCATTGTGCCACATGCACAGTAGCAAATTAAGGACACAGAGACGTAGTTTATGAAGTTTTGCAATTAAGGTCTAAATTCCGAGTGGTCATGAGAGAATGAAAATTCTCTACAGTTGGAGTAAACCTACCCATACAAAGAACTGTCCATTTGGAGATAAGATATAAATAATACAGAATAAAGAAGTGAATCAATGGTTTGACTGTAGGACACATTCCTGTCAGCATCTACCACCCTCAGGTGATACCAAGTGATAATCCCCTACATTTGGGGACCCAGACTCCCGGACCTAGTCTGTGTATTTTCAGTAAAGCAACTCCAACCACATATACTGGAGCATGTGACCCAAGTTAAGCCAATCAGCATACTCATTCCCTTAGCCAGTGATTGGTTCAGGCATGGGCAAGTCAATTAGGGCCAAAAAGACTCAATTAATTCTAAGACATTAATCTGGGAACATTAGAGGAATGTTCCTGGTCCCTTTCTCTCTGGAGATGACTGAGAGAGCTGCTGTAGTGAACCTGAGAACAGGTAGGGTCTCATTACAAAGCCAGGCTTGAGGAAGTGAGGCCAAAACAAGAAAAAGAATCTAAGCCCTGGTGATGCCATGTAAGCCCTGGATCAAGCCACACCTTAGGGACTTCCCTGGCAGGCCAGTAGCTAAGACACTGCACTCCCAATGCAAGGGGCCCAGGTTCGCTCTCTGATCAGGGAACTAGATCCCACATGCCACAACTAAAGATCTTGCACGCTGCAACTGAAAAGATGCAGCAACGAAAATCCCGTGTGCCACAACTAAGACCCGAGGCAGCCAAATAAATAAATACATATTTTTTTTAAAGCCACACCTTATCCTTTCCTTATAGGTGTTTAATCACGTGAAGCAGATACATTTGCATTAGGTATTCTGTCACTTGCAATGGAAAGCACCCGAATTGAAATGATGACCAAGTCAGAATCAAAACACAAGAAGGAGATGATCTGGGCAGGGTCTAGGCAGAGATATTTCACTAAACCATGCGTATTACTGAGGTTATACTTTTGACTAATTTTTAAAAATACATATGGACTAGGGCGGGTTGCACATAGGATATATAAATAAATAAATATCTAAATAAATAAAAAATAAGAGTGGTTTTAAAAAGCAGTAAAAGAAGTCCTAAGACCCCTTTCTGTGCCAAGTATCAACCCTACAGGTGGTGAGGAGGTCCAGGAGACTCCAGAGTTGGAACACTAGAAGCCAGAGCAGTAGATGAGGGGAGAAGTTATGTGCTAAGGGACTTGAACCAATGACTATGTATCAACAGCTACTAACATATTTCAGTATTTTAACACCTTGCAGGGTCATTCCAGTGCACACTGGGGAAAATAAAAAATCAGTGCAGTATATGTCCCCACCTTTCCCTGCCACTCAGTTCTCTTGGACCCCCCTCGGTGGCCAGGTAAATGCAGCACCAGAGATGCCACAGGAGAAAAGCACCAGCTGGATTACAGGGGCCCTTATTTATTCTCTGCTGCATTACCATCTGTCTCACACCTGGCAAGGAAAAGGTGGGGAAAAAAAGAAGAGAAAGGAAATGAGAAATTAGAAAGACAAGAGCAATTGATTATTTTATCTTAAAACAAGTCAACCAGAACATACCTCCTCCAGTTCCTAGCAGGCTGCAATGCCATGTAAGAATAAACTTAGTGAGATGGTGATAATGTCACTAGAGGAGCTGCTTAAGCAGAAAAGGTTATGTTGCACAGAAGCAAAAAGCAAGACGTGCTACAAGTAAACCTCAGTGTGGATAATCAGTCCTCCCCAAATTAACAGTTGATTATATTATATCTATAGCATTTCAAAGATAAAGTATTAACAATAAATTCAGACACTGAAAGAGGATAAAATAAACTCAAACCCTCAGACTAAACCATCATTCTTCCTGATCTTGGAAAATTTCGATTGGCTTTTGTGCAATTATTTGTAATCTTCACAGTAGTTTCCAGGACAAGTGAAGGCTTTAGGCCTTCACGTTCTGACAGCACAAATAAAAATCCTTTCTTAATGAGATTTTAAGTCCAATCTGCAGGCCAAGAAATGTTTCCAATTGCATTGATCATTTGAACTCTAGAGCTCCTGATCCTGAGGGCACACATGTTGCTCCTCATTAACCCCCCCAAAAAGTTAAGGATGGTAGAGCACTTATTTTAAAGGCCATTTTCTAAAGATTGACTAGGGAAAACATGGCCATTTTCCTTCATTTGAGTATGATTTCTTCTATGTGCATGTAATTTCACAAAATGATTATTTTTACACTGGTTCTGCTTTTAGCCATAACCTTGCAAGGGGTAAAGCAATGTGGGAGGGACTCTGAAAATGTGACATGTTGAACTGGCCTCCAATGGAAGGTCACGTTTGGATGTTGGAAGTGACACCATAAGCCCCTTGATGGATCCATGGTAGATCTCACTGGTAACGATCTATACTGACCACTAGAATGGTTTTGTTTATAGACTATTTTCTACTCTTCGTTTCTCCTACTGAAAGGTTTTTGGGGTTTTTGGTTTTTGTTTGTTTGGTTTTTGGCTTTCTTTTTTACAGTTTGGAGAAATGTATTCTTGTCCACGAGTGCCACTTCTTCCCTTTCAACTCTTATTTCCTATTAAATGCCAAGTGTGAGGCAATGTATCAAATACTTAGAAATGTTTAAAACCCAGATTCTCCCCTCGGATTGCTTACAGCATAGTCTTTCTTCCTCTTTGTTTTGTACCCTCCCCATCCCAAGTCTGCTAAAGATGAGTATCCTTTCCTCTTCGCTCCTGTCTTCTCTCCTTAGAGAAACCTGCCTTTCCACAGCCTTGCTTACAACATGTTCTGTTTTCACCTGCCCGTGCTGATTACACAACTGACCCATGTTGGTCTGGGAAGTGTTTCTCTCCCGGAAGGTGGGAAACGGATCAAAAACGCTGAGTCTAATTGTGACTGCCTGGAATGAGAACCCAGATGATTCAGGGTGTTGGATACATCACACCAAAGCAGAAAAGGCTGGTCTACAGACATGCACGTAGAGAGACATGCAATGACAGGAACCCAGGAGGTTCTGGAGTAATGAGATAAGGTGCTCGGGACTGCCCTTTCACTCCCACAGGTGGCTACACTCCCTGAGGTGGGCCTCTGTGGGATGGATGTCCCCAGTGCCCCTGGATCTCCCCAGCAGATTTTCTCTTACCAGCTTACATTGTACTGAATGGGTTTCTGTTCCTTCCTTGTCTAACACACAGCTGGTGGATTTAAGATTACCACAGAAGAAAAGATTCCAGCAAGAGATGACAAAAAGAGCACTTTTTGTGAGTGAAAAGTGTGTAGACATCTGAATTTTATTTTAGGTTTTTCCACCAGCATGATAGTGATCAGACAATCCAGATTTTCTAGGAGAGTCATGATGTTTAAAACATCTCATTCCATTGTCAAAGGGGCAATATTATAAAAATACATATAGGCAGTGGTGTGTTGGTAAGTGGTAACAACTCTAAGCTCTCCAGCAAATAAAAACCATGCCCTGGTCTGTTATCTTTGCCAATTTCCATGATGTAAATACTTTATCATGGCTGATTTCAAGCTACTAACGTGATGTCACCGAACACTGATTTGGGAAGAGATGCTAAAAAATCAGCTCCCATGAACCAAATGAACAAGATGGCTCTAGTACCCCACTATGTAAGGCACAAGTTTTGGAATTAGAGAGACAGATTTACAACTTAGCTTTGCCCTATTTTTATTTATGAAGTGGATTTCTGTCTGCGCCTCCCTTATCCATAAAATTTGGATAAAAAATAATAACCTACCCCACGGAGGGTTGCTAGGATGACCAAATAAGATGCAATATACCTTATACAATGCCTGGAGTTATGAATAATCAATTAACAGCAGTGATTACTGTTGTTGTTGCTGTCTTTGTTGCTGCTATTATGATTGTTGTTGTCAGATTATGAGTCTCAGTATTAGATTGGAAAACATAGTCCCTGTAATTATTACCAATTTCCTGAGTGATCTTAAATAAATTACTTCACCTTTATATAAGTCAATATCCTCACTTCTAAAATGAAGTTCTAAATTATCTCCATTTTTGCCTTCAAATTCTAAAATTCTGTAAGGACACAGAGTGAAACTATGTGTACGTGAAAGAGAGATTGGGGTGTCAGGGAAAAGGGAAAGAAAGTGATGGTTCCCCTAGGGTTGGGTCACCTCCCGAAAGCAAAAAGCACCTCAGGGGTGAAGCCATTAAGCGTGATGCCCAAGGAGGGCAGTTACTCTCCGCCTCTAGCATTTTCAAGGGTGTGTACAAACTGGGGCATTACCCAAAGGCTCGGCCCATGCTTTTAAGGGAAGCATCTCAATGGCTTGATTAGGAGCAAGAAGATAGATTAAAATGAAAGCAGAGAAGGTACAGAGAAGAGGATGAAGGGTTTTCCTCTTGCCATTTATCCCGAGAGCAAAATAAACACATTAGACTAGGGCCAGTGACTACCCTGAGGACTCTGACCCATTTATTTGGTGCCCCAAGGATATGGTGTTATCAATCTCATTATACATTCCCTCTTTGTTTCCTGTTTCATACACACACATACCCTTAGTACATGAGTGTGCACACACAAAAGAAACAGACTAGTCAAATGGCAGCAGGTTTATCTGCTCCTTTTGGGGGGGCAGGGAGGTGGGGGGGCATGGAAGTTGATTTTAACCGAAGTCTTAAAATCGATCCAGTTCACTCCAGACTACACTAGTGGAAGCATCTCTGTTCCTTTTTAAGAGAAAGGGGTAAACAAATCAGAGGCGTGACAATGGGAGTTGGGGCACAAAGAAAAGAAACACTAAACCTAAAGGGGAAAGAAAAATATACAGAAAAAAGCTGGCTTTGCAAAAGGAAAAGCAAAGAGGAGATCAAGTAAGAATGAAAAGAGGAAAGAGATTGCAAGCCATGAGAGGAGAGATATGAGGAGATCAAGAAAATGGACAAGAGGAGGAAGTGGCCATGGATGAATTCTGTATGGACTTTCTTCCTCACAGCATCAGGGTTTCCTAAGCCCCAGCAGGGCAGCGGTGAGTTTACTGGTGAATATACAGCGACTCGGAGGGTAGTTCTCTCTGTCTTTGATAGGGACCTAGGAGGTGCAAGGAAACACTGTTTTGTTATATAATTTTACAGTCAAATAAACCTAGAAGGCAGGAGAAAGGCAAGCTGCCTGCTGTATCCCATTTACAATCTGAAACACGGGAGCCAAGTACCCAGAATATTCTGGACAGATTAATCTTTGCCAAGGTCTATATAAAGATGAAAAAATGCAAAATTAAAGTGATTCTGTCACTTAAAATAAAAAGTAATTACTTATGGGAGGAAGGAAACCAAATAGAGTAGCGAGGAAATTCTCTGATTTAGTGAAATTCATAGAAATGAACAGATTTTCTCTAAGATCTGTTATATGAGCTGTAATTTTCCAAGACTGCAGACATGGGATTTGACTGGGACCTTTGATCAACTCTTGTTAAGGCTGTTGCTCCCACTTCTCATTGCTAGCACAGGATAAAATTTCCATCTTCATACACGGCCATATTGCACCATAAAAAAACACTGCCAACTTGTTTGAAATTGGGCCCCAAATTTAGCACCAGATGATTTGAGCCTTGCCTAAACTTATCTCTGGGGTCTGGAAAATAATATTTGTTTACTGCGTAAAACACACCATTTGTGAATGAAATGATCACCCCTGAATCACAACACTATAAAAATGTTCTCTCTCGGTAAAATCAAATGAAGAATTAAGTTCTTTTGCAGTGAAGCTGGGACTATCCTTACAGTCAATTTAACTACTTTGATGGAGTGAGAAGGCACACACTTAAATACAGTTAAAATTAAAGATTTGTTTTTGCCTGAGTTCTCCCCAAATACTCTGAACTTCCTCTCTTAGGGTTTAGTTTTCACTTCCTATCTTACTTTGACTACAGGGACCTGTAGGATCTTCTGGCTTCACCTCACACCAGAACATGGATAAGTTACTATCAGTTGACAAAATAAGAATTAAAGAAATGGAAATCAAAGAATTAGAGGCAGGAGAAATGAAAAAGTAACAGGCATCTCTTTCATGATAGCCAATAAATCTATTGGCTCATCACCTCTAGCATGTGAGCTAAGCGTTCAGAAAAGATGAAAATCAAGGAGGGTTTCTTCCCCCTCCTTTTCAAATCAGATACAATGTGCACACAAAAGGATCTGCAAATAGAAATAAGAAAATTCCATTAATGTGATAATGATATCCTGAATGACCTGAACAAACAAAGGAGATTGGAACTTTGGATGTAATATGTCGATCAGTTTCCTTTTCCAGGTTTTGTGAGCACCTGACTTGAAAGGTTTCAGAAAAGGCTGATGCTTGGCCAGATCTCTTCCACCTGTCAGAGAATCCTTACAGGAAAAATTAATTCAATAAAGCATCATTTAAATCATGATGTTAGGTTGTTTCCACTTTCCATTAATTAAAATAATGTATTAAGAGTCAGCCTTAGCCATGCCTTATGCATATTAGAATAGGTATGAATTGAAGGGCACTAAGAAACATGCCTCCAGCTTGAACTTCCTGCAGCCTGTTTTCTGCCTGAAATAAACCCATGGACCATGGCAAAGCCACTACTGAAATGCTCACGTACCTGGGAAGGAAGGAGGTGAGGTTAAGTTCTTAACAACTGTGTTTAAATCAGACTCTAAATATCTGTCTCATTCCCAACCCCTGCATGGGACCACAGTTGGCCAGAACTCGGTCTGGGGTGGATATTTCCCTGAAGTGGCTCAGAAGGAGAAGATTCAGTAAGTAAATTCAAATGAAGTCTTTACCAAGGACTAAGTAGCAAATGAGGGGAGCTGATTTTTATCTTCAAGTCCAGGAGGCCAGCATGAAGGTAGAAACAGGGGTAAGACCACAGAGAGAAGCTGGTAGACAGTGAAGTGATGGACTGGATAAGAGCAAGGGTGAGAGTAAAGTGAGAAGGCTCCAGTGGTCCCAGAGACAGGCAGGAGATAAAGGCTCCATTTTTTTTGCCCTGAACCCCATGGGGCAGATGGCCTGGTTTACACACAGATTTGAGGTACACAGTTTCCCAAGAGAAGCTGGAAGAAAGTTCCAAGGCAAAAGGAGAAGTCAATTAAAGAGCATAATGTTGCAAGAGCAGTCCAGATGCTGGGCATGGTTAGGTGGTCAACGGGAGAGCAATGGGAAGGTCTGTGTGTGGTACAGGCCAGTAGGATGGGCTGTGTGTGAAGTGCTCTGGTCTCCTGGGCACAGAGGATCTATCTGGCCAAGTCACAGAGATACGGATGACTGAAAACCAGAGCAGAAATCATTCTGCTACAAGAGCTGATACAGCACAAGCTTTAGAACGTGGGCTCTCAAGAAAGCCCCCCTGTGTTTGAACCCCGGCTCTGTCACTTACCAACTCCCTGACCTTGGGCAAATAACTCAACCCTCCTCATCTCAGCAATAAGATCAGTACCTACATCAAAGAGTTTTTATGAAGATCAAATGTACTGGTAAATGGAAAGTGCTTAGACCAGTGCCTGGTACACGATGAGCACTCAGTCAATGTTAGCTATTATAATTTCTTATTAGCATACTTGATACTATACTGTGAGAGATAGGAAAGGGATCACAGCTAGGACCCTAGTCACAGGAGCTTACGTTTTTATATTACAAATGCCTAATGACCCAACCTGCTTTTGACCTGGGAGCAAACACCTTTACTCTCCTTCTCTGCTTTTTCCTTGGTAATTTAATTTCAATAAATTAGAATCTCCCAATTCAAAGTAATATTTTAAATGAGAAATTACAATTTATGTCATTTTTAAGACGCTGCTGTATTATACAGTGTTGTCAATTGATTCGTTGAAACAATTTCATATATAGTTTAAAGACACAAACCTTTTGCGCTGCAATAGTGCTGGAAAGGTTACTGTGCATGCATCTCATCCATAGTACCTTGAAGGAAAAAGTATTACAGAGATACCTCCTAATATCACCTGCTTTTGTTCAGAAGAAAGGCACAGTCTCTTCCTTGACCATAGGGATTTTCTTAGTAAGTGGCTCCTGAAGCCAGTTGGTGACTCATTCTCCTGCCATATTCCTAGAGGCGGGTCATGGAACACAGCAACCAGCCAGTCTCCCCAGCCCAACCTAAAATTGGGCTATTAGCTAAAGCAGTGACACCAGCAAAGGGTCACTGCTACAGACCCCATCCCCAGACAATCTGTGTTCCAACCAGCTCGCCAAGTGATACTGATGCACTCTCAAGTTGGAGAAACAGTAGCCTAGAGAGCTTGACCACAACCTGACCACCTCCAGGAGTAAAGAACTTGCCCAAGGTCACACAGCTGATAAGCGGGAGAGCCAAGTGCACTGGACCACAGTCTTGCCAGTAAACCACTCTGTTTCACCCTTCTCTGTACCACGTTTTGCAAGGGAGGAGAAAAAAGCTTGGGAAATTAAACTACAGAAAAAGTATCAAATTCCATTTAAAAAGCATTTACAGTAGAAATGGCAATTTTTCTCAGTTTTCTACGACCTAGCATATTCTGACTCCCGTGTCAACTAATCAAATATTTCTTCAGAAGCATTTCTAATACAATCTGCCTTCTCCTAAGAAAATTCAGTACATAAAAATCTGCTTACAAAACAGATAAATCAGAGTTTTAACTTTACAAAAGAATTTGCCATCTAATTTTTTTCTTCCTTTAAAAAACCAGTTTCCTGATACATTTGCACAGTGATTTATTTTACAAAATTTTAATACACATGCAAAATTTAGGAGGCACATCAACTGAGATTGTGTTCAGTCGCTCACAGAATTGGATCCTTCATTATATTTCTCATTAATTCTCTGTGATTGTGTTCATCACTTTGCACACATGAAAATTTCACCTAAAATTTCTGGGAGATGTTAGGAGTCACCCCAATCTCTTAAGGCAGGGGCCCTTAAGTCTGAGGTGCATCACAAAGAGGCCTACTTAAAACACAGATTGCTGGGCTCTACCTCCAAAAGTTCTAACTCAGCAGGCCTGGGGTCGAGCCCAAGTTTGACATTTTGAACAAGTTCTAGGGACAGCAGTTTGAGGCCCACTGACCGCTTAGGGAATTTCCAGGGTAGAGATGAAGAAAAATTCTCCTGCTACATTTTTCTTCAGTTTTCAAACTGTGCTGAGATACTGACACTCACTGATGATGATAATTCAAGAAACAGTCCTTTCCTTTATATGTGTATAAATATAAAATTTTATGTTTATACACATAAAATTAAACGTGTATTTTTATTACATACACATTTAATAAAACCTTATCATCACCCACTGGGATACTAACTCAGGCCTCAGTTCAGAAAATGAAACAATAGCAGATCCTAACCATCCAGCACCTAGTAAATACCCAGATTAAATCAATTGCACAAAGTATCCTCAATAACAGGGAAATGGACTACCTTTCCGGCTTTGGGGGGATATTTTAAAGAAGTTACCCATTGCCACCTATTCCCATTAAGTCTGAGAAGGTTAAGATAGGGAGGTCTCTACTTTAGCTATCAGCATCTTGATGAGGAGCTTCTCCACAAAGTTACACAATTCAAAAAGAGATGCTGAAAGTCAGTCATTAAACTGAATAATCTTATTAAGGATAGCTGTTATTGAGCACTTACTATATTCCACACATTATTATCTCATTTCTTTTTCATGATGTTCCTGCTCAATAAAAGAGGATTAGCCTATTTTGCAGATACAGCCAACAAGACTGGGAGGGGTTGAGCCAGGACTTGAATCCAGGTTGTGAGACCCCAAAGTTTAGGATCTTTCTTTTACTCTGTGTTGACTATCATATAAAACAAGGCTTCAGTTTTCCCATTTATCAGAGAATAAATGAGTATAGAGGCTCTGAAGTCTCCTTGGCTTAGAGGTATTTGCCAGAGAACTCCCATGGGCTTTAATGGCATATCAGTTTTCTATTGCTGTGTAACAAATGACCACAAACTTAGCAGTTTAAAGCCATACTCAGTTATTAGCTCACAACTCTGTACCTCAGAAATGCAGGCAGACTCCACTGTGTTCTCTGCTCAGGGCATCACAAGACTGAAATCAAGGTATCAGGCTGGGCTCTTATACAGCCACCTAGGGAAAGGATCAAGTTCCAATCTCATTCGTGTTGTTGGCAGAATCTAGTTCCTTGTGATCGTGGTACTGAGGTACCTACTTTCTTGCTGGTGGTCAGATAGGGGCCTCTTAACAGCTTCTAAAGATCATCTCCATTCCTTGTCATGTGCTCCTCTCATCTTCAAGCCAGCGACAGTGCATCAAATCCGTCTGGTGCTTACATCTTTCTGACTTCCTCTTCTGCTGCTAGCCAGAGAAAACTTTCTGCTTTCTAAGGTCTCATCTGATAAAGGTCTACCCAGATAATCTCTATATTTTGAGGTTAGCTAACTTGGGGATTTAATTACATCTGCAAAATCCCTTCACTGTAGTATCTAGATTAGTATTTGATTGAAAACCCAGGGGATAAAAGTCTTTTGGGGGTGGGGACAGGGGGTTATCTTTAGAATTCTGCCTACCCCAGAGGGCTAGAATTGTACTTAACTCCCAAAGGTCAAAGATTCCCAAACTGTACATGTTATCATATCCCTCTGTCTATACAGGGAACCTAGGGACTGTTTTTCTACCTTCAGATAAAAACCTTGCGATCTGTCGTGCTCCCCTGCTGCATCATGGCTATTGACCAGCACTGTCCCTCAGGTGAAACCCTGCTCTGAGGAGGGGCCCGGATTGATTCACTATCCCATGGATATTCATTCAAATTCTAACTCGAGAATCAGCCAATAAGACAAATGTCCAGGTTTCTGAAGAAAATCATTTTCTCATAGATCATGTCCTTGAGTGATTATTTTACCTATTTGTTTCTGTGCAGACATGGTTGTTAGGGAACCTTTGACTGCAACCACCATACCTCAGTCAGGCAGGGTAATAACTCCTTGCCTGAGTTTCTCACACAGGAGGTCCTGGTAAAGAACATGGTGCTGCCGTGGAAAACTAACCAGGAGAATTCCAGGAGGGGTCAAAAGAGGGAGGAGATGACCAACCTCCCAGAAGCCATCACGCTGGAATCCATCTTGGCTGAGAGATGCATGCACCACCAGCAAGGACCCTGAATCACCAAATATGGGTACAAGCAAGAGGAGTGACCAGAGACAACCCGGATACTAACCCCGTTACCATGAAATCTGAGACTGCAAGCCACGTGGCAGAGCAGTCCTCCTGCGTTCCCTTACCCTGCTGCTCTCCGTCCTGGTGCCCCTTCCCAATAAAGTCTCTTGCTTTGTCCACACGTGTGTCTCCTCAGACAATTCATCTCCGAGTGTTAGACAAAAGCCCACTCTCGGGCCCTGGAAGGGGGCCCCCTTCCTGCAACATAATCATATTCTCCTACTAGACTGGGAAATCCCCAGGAAAAGAACTGCATCTTAAAATTTTTTGTGGGGGCTTCCCTGGTGGCGCAGTGGTTGAGAGTCCGCCTGCCGATGCAGGGGACACGGGTTCGTGCCCTGGTCTGGGAAGATCCCACATGACGCGGAGCGGGGGGGCCCGTGAGCCATGGCCGCTGAGCCTGCACGTCCGGAGACTGTGCTCCGCAACGGGAGAGGCCACAACAGTGAGAGGCCCGCGTACCGCCCCCCCACAAAAAAATTTTGTGTTCATAAAAGTGCCTAGCACAGAGCCTGATGTTCAGAAGATACTCAGTAGATGTTTGATGAATTCAGTTAGATACTTGACATCAATTAGGCCATAGGGAACATTGCTTACTACTCATTATGTGTTTATTAAATTTTACTTTCCTTTGCTTTCCCTCTGGATAAAAATTAGAGAAGAAGGCTTAAATTTAAAAATGAAAACCTATAGCTATTGTCGGTATAATCATTCCAGATATATGGTGAGTGTTTACGATTGTAAGGGAGAGGGATGACCAATAGTGTTAAATGTTTCCTTTATGGTTCATATGTAAGAATCTTAGGACTGCACGTTTAAACCTTTGTAATGATAGCTCAGCTATTCATTTTTAGTGTCAAAAAAAATAGGGCTTGGTTATTTTCTTGTCAAGGAACTTAAAACATTTGAATGAGAACCAGAGAATTTCACCTATTACAACTATTAAATAATTTGGGGTCTAAAGTCCACAAAGAACTCCCTGGCTGACTACAGAGGGATGCTGCTTTGAAGATGTAGCATATCCCAATGGAAGAAACAAGGGAGACTAAGCTTGAGCAGCCTACAATGAATCAAATATTCTATTGGCTGTCAAAAATTCGCTATCGTGTGACCATGGTCTGAATGTTTGTGTCGCTTTCTAAATTCATATGTTGAAAGCCTAACTCCCAAAGATGAGGTGGGGCCTTTGGGGGGTGCTTAGGTCATGAGGGTGGAGCCCTCATGAATGGGATTAGTGCCCTTATAAAAGAGGCTCCAGAGAGATCCCTAAGCCCCTTTCACCTTGTGAGGACACAACAAGAAGAATGCAGCCCAGAAGAGAACCCTCCCCTAAAAACGCTGGCACCATGATCACGGACTTCTACCCTCCAGAACTGTGAGATATAAATTCAAAACTTTGTTTATAAGCTACCCAGTCTCTGATATTTTACTGCAGCAGCCTGAACAGCCTAAGATAAAAAATGTATGAGTATATTTGCTGCTCCAGGGAGGTGGAAGGCAGCATGGTTCAGGGGCTTTTGGAGCCAAGTAAACTACCCACCTGTAATGTAAATCCCAACTCTGCTGATTACTAACCACTAGGTTTTGGTGATGGAACTTAACACTTTAGGACATCGGTTCCCTCATCTGTAAAATGGGCACAGTAATAGTTACCCTTTTAGAATTATTGTAAAGATTGGAAATAATGCAAATAAATTATGTGACACAGTAATTCTCTCAGTGGTAGCTACAATTATGATTATTTTAAGATACCTTTCACCAATTCTTAAAAGACTCTCTCTTAAATGTGAGACAGAAATTGAGTTTTTCCTCTTTCCCAGTGCTGGGTTTAGACATCACTTTCCTCCATACTCACAATTTCTCAAACTTTCAAATTCATAGAAAAAAAATTACAGAACAAATTTTTAAGTAGTGATGACTGTGCATGTGAGATACTTGTGCAACAACACATCCTCTGTGTGTGCTATATGTTACACTACATTGGGATGGAGGAAGGTAGAGGACATTTGTGGCAGGGTTTTTCTCCCACATTTTGGTATGCAGCACACGTGAAAGAATAATAATGGTCATCAGGAACGACTACTGCATATATACTCTACATAAAAGAAAAATCCAATTGGTGTTACAGAGCTCCTGGTCTTAGAATCTCTCTCTGCTTCAACTGATATATAGTGTAAGTCTAAAGCTTATTTAAAAACCTGTCCGGGTAAGACAGATTTTAATTAATCTTCTCTTAGTTTTTATACTATATGGTACCTGGAAGATGCAAGATCAATCACCATCGTATTGTAATGTCAAGTTGTGAGACAGAAAGATAAATGAGCTATCAAGCTTAGCATTTTGATAGCTAAGTTAATTTAACTAGCTCCAGAACATACTCTAGATTGGTAGATAAAGTTGTAAGCTGAGGCACTGAATGTGATAACTATGAGTGTGGTATGTTATTAAGAAAACAAGAATTTGCTAGTTCCTCTCTGTCCTTTATGGAAATTTAAATCCAGTATCAAAAAGGTGTAGCTGGGTGAGGAGGTCATATTGCTAGTTCTGTCAGACCAATTAAGACAGCTTTATTAATTCAGACTTTTAATCGAGCACTGTGACAAGGTCCTAGCTGATCTGAAGTTTCCTTATGTAGTATGCATGAAGAAAAGCTTGGCCAAGCAAATTAAACTCAATTTATGCTTAAGGGCAGACCTTGAGTAGAATCTGTTTCCTTCTGGGGCCTACCAGAATTTTTTAAAATCATAAACTGTACTTCAAATTGTGTTTTCTCAATTATAGGAACTTCGAACTGGTTCTTGTTCTTGGAAGAAAAGGATACCCCATGCCAGGGATATCCATTTATACAATGATGTTTCAAATAGCAAGAAGGATAAGAATAAAACTTCTAGCCTCGCTTCTCCAAACTACCAGTCTAAATTGTAACGAAACTTCAAACAAAAGAAAAATGCTTCGGAAGTATTCTGAGAAATATTCAGATATGCTAATCACAGCTATTAAGGAATATCAACTTTGGAATGCCACATCTATTCAAATAAGCAACATTAAATGGAGCAATTTTGAAGGGTTCTCCCTTCCTTAAAAGATAATGAAATGAAATTGCTATAAGGCAAAACCTCAAGCTCTACCAAGCTCCACACTTACCCAGCCCCAATCTAAGCTACGCCTGACTTCTTTCAACTTCTTTTCCTTCATTTGTTCATTCACTCTTTAATAAACATGTATTAAGCAACTACTACATACAGTCATCCCTAGGTATCTGTGGAGGCTTGGTTCCAGGACAGCTGCTACCTACTCCCCACAGATACCAAAATCTGCAGCTGCTCAAGTCCCTTATATAAATGGATGCATCCCTAGATACGGAGGGTCAACTGTAGAGCTGCAATGTTAGTTATTAGCAAGTCACAATTCATGTCACCAAAAAGTCGCAGAGAAATGTGCAGTTCATTACAAAATGGTGTGTGTGATGCTTAGCTTTGTGTGTCCACTTAACTGGGCCACAGGTGCCCAGATATCTAATTAAACATTCTGGGTGGGTTTATGAGAGTATTTCTGTATGAGATTAACATGTGAATTGGTCGTCTGAGTAAAGCAGATTGCCCTCCCAATGTGGGAGGGGTGGGGTGGGCCTCAGCCAACTGGAGACCTGAATAGAACAAAAAAGATCAATAAGGGAGAATTCTCTCTCTCTCTGACTGCCTCTGACTGAGGGTATCTGTCTTCTGTTTTCAGGCTCGGACTAGGACTGGAATTTATACCTTTGGCTCTCCTGGTTCTCGAGCTTGCCTCCTGCAGGTCTTAGGACTTCTGACCCTCCATAACCACATAAGCCAGTTCCTTATAATAAAAATATATACCACACACATTTTCTCTGGAGAACCCAGACTAATACAGTATGTAGGTGAGAACTAGAACAACTGAGCCCGTTAGCTATACAATTACAAGCAAGACCATCTTGTAATTCACACAACACTACCTTATTCATCTACAACCTTCCCTCACTGACATCAACACTTGCCTTCAGAAATCGAATAACTCAAAGATTCACCCACTTCTGATATTCTACCCTAAGAACTTCCGACCCCAACTCATATGCAATAAAATCATCACTTCCCTAATGTGGTGCCATTTCAAAGTTGCCTGTGTGGTATTCTCCTTTATGGCAGTAAGTCACTAAACCTCACTTTTGCTTATATCATAATAAGTTTCTTCAGTTAAAGAGAGAACTTTATATGTTTCAGGGTAGAGATAATTATTTTCACAAATGTATGAATGTTCAGAGCTCAAAGTCACTCTAGCAGCATTCTAATCTAACTCTCAAAATTTACTATCCTGGGGCTTCCCTGGTGGCACAGTGGTTGAGAGTCAGCCTGCCGATGTAGGGGTCACAGGTTCGTGCCCCGGTCCAGGAAGATCCCACATGCCGCGGAGTGGCTGGGCCCGTGAGCCATGGCCGCTGAGCCTGCGCGTCCGGAGCCTGTGCTCCGCAATGGGAGAGGCCACAACAGTGAGAGGCCTGTGTACCGCCAAAAAAAAAAAAAAAAAAAAAAAAAAAAAAAAAAAAAATTTACTACCCTGTATAAAGGTAAGATGATCACTCAAAGTTATCCAGCCAGTTGGCTACTTTGCCAGATGAGAACCCATATCTTGAGATTCCAACAAAAACAAGCTCCCTTGCTTTCATATCAAGTGTACTTAGAAAAATGCTAAAAAGATGTTCAGCTTTAAACCAATCTTTGATTCATTAAACAAATCTTTCTAGTTGTACTTTTACAAATAAAATGTTATTGTTTTCCAAAACTTCCACCAGGTGAAGTGTTAACTAATTCACACACACACACACACACACACACACACACCACATTCTATCTTAGCAGGAAGTGGAAGGATAGAACCCCTGCATTTGACATATATGTGTGTGTGTATGTGTATGTGTGTCACTATGATCATAAAGTTAAATAAAGCTTTTATAAGCATAGATATTCATATAACGTTGTTCAGTTTTGGTTTTACTAATATTCAGCGAACAAAAGCTTCAACTCCGAGTTTTAAATCTAAAATCTAAACCTAAAGAATAGTCATCTTGCTGGGAGGTAGAAGTGGATAACGGTTAAGAACATGGACTTCAATATTAGCTACACTCAAGTTCAAACCCCAGCTCTGCTACTTGAAAGAGAATTCTTAAGGCTCTCTTTGTAACCATAATCTCTTAATGAGTATAGAATGACGAAAAATAAAAGAAGATGGCCTCATATGTTAGGATAGTCTCTCCACGATTGAGGACAGGGAGCAGGTAGAAGATACTGCTGGAAGTAAAATCATAGTGACTATATTTAGATCTGATATATTTTAATATCATTAATAAAATATACCTCTGTATTATTCAGCAAGACCTACCTAAAAGAATATTTTTATTCCTAAGAGCTAACAAACCCTTAAAATCAAAATCCTGTTTCTAGCAAAAAGATAAAACAGTTGAACAAATAACTGTTGCCCCTATTCCTTCTACTGCATCTTGGCAGGAAATAACAATGCCAGCAAGCAGCTCTTGCTTCCTTGTGACAGCCTTGCAGGAGATAGACCAATCAGGGTCTGCTCTGGTGTGATGGACAGGAGCTGGTGGGACAGGGTATGCAGTGTGCTGATTACTATGACTGGTCTGAACCTGATCACAGACAGGATTACCCTTACACATTTTCACGGTTCAGGCAACTCCTAAGACCAAATAGTAAGCCTCTGATTCTCCAAGAAAATATGAAAGCATTAGAGCCAAAGCATAGTTCAAAAATAGACATAAATATCACATCTGACTCAAGCTACCTCTGTCCCCAAGAAAAAAAAGAATTCCCAGATATTAAAAGTATCCTGTCCTCAGAAGAATAGAAGAGATGAATAGCTGGTACCACTTCCAAAATTGTTCACAGTATTCAGAGAAGAGGCCTCTTTCCTTTTTTTCTTTTTTTTTTTTTCTTTTAGTGGTGGAGTGAACTAATTACAGAATTCATTTAGCATTACCATTTCCTAACTCTGGACTGAGAGGATGCATATGTGTGTGTGTGCATGAGCGCACTTGTGTGTATTTTGGGGAGGGTTGTTTATTTTTAGAACCCCATTCTGGGGTTCTCTGATGCAGTGTGGGTGTTCAAACATGGTACCTTCTCAAGCGTAGTTCTTTCAAACAGAGCCAATGCTGGAAAGAAAAAAAAACCAAACATACCTCTATAAACATACCTTGAGTATGTTATAGAGCCTCTCGGGGCCTCAGTTTCCTAATCCTTATACTAGGGAAGAAAAATTAAATTAAATAATGAATAAAACATGCTGGGACTTCCCTGGTGGCGCAGCGGCTAAGCATCTGCCTGCCAATGCAGGGAACACGGGTTCAAGCCCTGGTCTGGGAGGATCTCACATGCCGCGGGGCAGCTAAGCCCATGCACCACAACTACTGAGCCTGTGCTCTAGAGCCTGTGAGCCACAACTACTGAAGTCCACGCGCCTAGAGCCCGTGCTCCGCAACAAGAGAAGCCACCGCAGTGAGAAGCCCACGCACTGCAACGAAAAGTAGCCCCCGCTCGTCACAACTAGAGAAAGCCCACACGCAGCAACGAAGACCCAAAGCAGCCAAAAGTAAATAAATTAATTAATTTTAAAAATCATGCTTAACACAGGGTCTAACAGATAGTATGCATTTTTAATAAGTTGTAATCGTTACTTATTTTATTCCCCCAAAGGCTTTTGTTTTAGGAAAACATACCCATTTTACAAATTATATAATATTGTCACCAAGGATGATTTAAACCAGGTGTTATAATCACAATTCCAAATTTAAACTTGAACAATGAAAAAGATGAGATGAATAAATGAAGCAGGATTTACCCTTCTTTTACCCTGTTGTAGAGTACAAACAGTTATAAAAACCTCTGTACTTTAATTATTTGTATGTAATTGGATATTGCTACTTTCAAATGACTTTTATTTATTCATTAAGGTAGTTTGTTATCCTGCCTGACTCTGTTAGTGATTAATCAATTGCAACTACATGGGGGGAAGACAAAAGCTCACCTTACAAGCATGTCAAGATCATCCCCAGTTCCAACCTACTTTCTGTACATCTGATTCTCCAGGACAGTGTTCCCTGCTCCTTCAGACAGGATAACGGACTAAACCCAAGAAGCACTGGGTCTTCAGCCTTTGACATCCTATTCCCCACTACTCACACCCTAGGCCCAGCCTTCAAAACCCAATACACCGGGCTTCCCTGGTGGCGCAGTGGTTGAGAATCCGCCTGCCGATGCAGGGGACGCGGGTTCGTGCCCCGGTCCGGGAAGATCCCACATGCCGCGGAGCGGCTGGGCCCGTGAGCCATGGACGCTGAGCCTGCGCGTCCGGAGCCCGTGCTCCACAACGGGAGAGGCCACAACAGTGAGAGGCCCGCGTACCACAAAAAAAAAAAAAAAACCCAATACACCGAGTAGAGTGACAGGTGAGTTACAGGACCCAGTCGTGACCTCGTGTCTACTCCTTACTATACCTTAATGACATTCAATAGTTGTAGATGTTCATGATCAGACTGGCCTTCCCCGCTTTTACTCATAAAATGGATCCTCAATAGAGACATTTTACTCTCCATCTACTCAGAACTAAACCCTCCCTCTCCTGATGATTGGACTCATCAGGAACTCTGTGAAGCTAGGCCTCTCTCTGCTCCAGGTACCCCCCAGGGAGAAAATGTTCAAAATCACTTTGCCCAGACTGTTGAGGAAAATGCCATTCAAATGCCTAATCAAAAGCACAATAAGCACCAAGCTACTTTATAACTTTCATGCTGTTGTAGGAAAAAAGTTAGATTCGTTTGACAAGATTTGTTCTTTTAAGAGTCATTTTGATTTTCCCCCACTACTCTGTAATCCCTCTCAGACTTTGAAAATTAATCCTCCTATTATTCTTGTATTTCTAGATATGAATTTTATGCTGTCTGGTTTATGGCATCTGGTATCATGGGCCTCTCGGCAAGCCTCTCAGAGTTTTCAGAAGGTTTTGTTTCAGTTAATTCCTTAAGCATCACAGGATTCAAGTCACTGTGTCTTGTAATTTATTTCATTAATCCTAAGTGTACCTTAAAAGAACAGAAATTAATGAAAATAATTTAGCATTTTTGAATACAAAAGATACCTTCAAGGGCACTCTCATTTCTTGAAAGTGACTTTGCATTGTATAGTAATTAGTATTGGAGCAGAGAAACAACAGAATGGCCTAGATTCCCTCAGAAATGGATGGTGTCTCTTTTTACCATCTGTAGATGGGGCCACATTAACCACGGATTGTAGAGGTTTGAAGCCAAAGATGCAGTCCGGATGTTAGAAATTGGTGTTGGCTGTAAGCAAGAGCTGACGAGCATCCCTACAAGGCAAACCATAGCTGAACTCAACACCCCTCTCCAACTTTGGTGCTCCCACGTCAGTCTAAATCATGATCACCTTTCACCTGAACCATTACAACAGGCTCCCAACTAGTCTCTTGGCTTCAACTTTCAGTCCTTACCATAAACCGTACCACCACACGATCGTATCATGTTACTCCCCTGCTTAAAGACTTTTGAAGGCTTCTCATTACAACCAGAAAAAAAATACAAATTCTTTACACAGTGTGTAAGGCTATGTATAAGGATCTGCCCCACGCTTATTCCAACTTCCCCTAGTACATAGGTTCTGCTAATGCAACACGTGGATTCCTAAAACGTGCTATAGAATAAAAAGCATGCAATAAAAGCCACGGAGTTTATGGAAAACATGGGGATAGGGTCACAACACTGAAAAATGTCATCAGTGGTACATTAAATAAAGGTAAGAACAATAAAACGGTGGCACAGTTTTAATTACACATTTTAAATGGTTAAGAAATACATATATACTACAATAAATATTGTACTTCACCCTAGAAAGACTAGAAATTTGCTTGTAGAAGAAGGTGCCAGAAGAGTTGCAGCTTGTGAATTATTAAGTGGTAGAAGGAGCGTTACCTGAAATCTGAGGAAAGGGTGTAATACCAGATGGATGGAAGGGTGTGACTCATACACACATGGTGAATTGAGGCAGCTGGTAACTGTCTGAGGTATAGGCATATGTGCGTTTAGTATATTCCTACACTGCTTGGTTTAGCTGGGTGCAGTTTTCTGCATTCACCTCGTGTTCCTCTCAGGCAAAACCACACATAAGCAAATGTAAAATACATGTAAAGATCAAATTGTTCCCTATCAATCATGTTGAAAGAAATTTGCAATTTGAAAGCAAGCATCATAGCAGAGCTTACTTACTAACCCTCCTGACATACCATCACACAGCATCCACCCTGTCCTGCAGGAGCATCTCCAACAGCCCAAGTTGTTCCCCTTTGCATTTGCTATTCTTTCTGCTTGGATTGCTCTTCCCCACATGCTTCCCATGATTGACTTCATCTCATCTGTCAAGCCTCTGTTTCAATGCCGCCTATTCCAAAAGCCCTACGCTGAAATCATTCTCTCTAATGTAGCCCTCCACTCTCATTACTCTCTATTGCAGAACCCTTTTTTAAAAAAATTTCTTTAGAGCTTCTAGTACAAGAGGCAAATAATTAATTTCTTTGTCTTTGTTATTATCTGTCTTCCCCTAGAAGGTAAGTTCCATGAGATCAGGATCCATGTCTCTTGACATTTTTTAATGTCCTGGCCCTGGCAGGTACAGTGCTCAGCACAAACACATAATGAAGGCATGTGATATACATCTCTTGAAGGAATAAAAGAATGAAGGAATGATTATATCTAGGCGAACACCAAATATAACCAGCAGGCTCTCATAGAATGGCCTTATTAATGTTGTTATGATACTTACCCCGTTAAACCCCTTACAATTTAGCTCTTGTTCAGATTTAATGCTCTCATTAAAAAGAGCTTGAAGGGAAACAGTACAAAATTAAATTTTAAAAAAGAATATATGAGTCTTCAAAGAAAAGAGTATTAAACTCACACAACGCAAAAATAACAACAGAAGAAAAAACAAGACTGTCAAAACAGATAATTCATTCATATTCTTTAAAAAAATGGACTCTAATACCAATGATGGTAAAAGAAAAGGCTCCTATTTGGCAAGTGACTAAACAGAGATTAAGGATTTGGTGAGGCTCTTATTACAACTCTGTGCCTAGTTTTGATACCCATCTTTTAAGAGGAATCTGGAGAAACTGTGAAGGATCTACAAAGAATCATGTTAACGGGATTAAAAAGTCACTATCAAGACAAGCAGACAAGCTACTTAGAGCCTTTACTTTCCACCTCCTGCATCACAAAAAAAAAGTGTGACTAAAATATCTGAATATCCCTTCCTTCTTCTGTCTGTAGCAATAAAACACTCAAGTTTTAGCAGGGGATGTGGCCAGAATAACTGTAGCTTTAGCTATGTCTGATGTGTGACCATCAGGCTAAACTCCGGCTAATGGGATATAAATAGCTAATCTGAGCTAATGGCATGGCAGCTTCCGTAAACCTTCCTTAAGAGAAAGCTATGTCTTCCCATTGCCTCATTATTATTCATTTTTTCATCTTAGAATGCAGCTATAACAGCTGGAGCTCAGGTGCCATGCTGGATCATGGGGTGACCTTGAAAATACACGTCATAGTCAATGAAGCAATAAGATAGAAAGAGCCTGGGTCTCTGTAGACTTTGTAGAACAGGGCCACCACAGCACGAACTGTCTCACTGTAAGACTTTAACATGAGAGGGAAGATATCTATCTGGTTTAACTGAATTTTATTTTAGATTCTAACTTCAATAAGTCACAGAGGTAAATGTGCCCCCAATTTTTTTCTACTGATTAGTTAAAACACTAAGTCTTAGCGGGTGCTTTTAGTAAAGAAAGTCAAGCTACCTGGGCACAGCAGAGTGAGAAGAGTGAGAAGCTGAACTGCTCTGCCTAATCAGGGTTAGGAATTTGGGGATTTACATGGGACCCCCTCAGGGAAAACAGTGGAGACATGAAGAGAGATGAGAGAAGCTCCTGTAATTGAAAGCAAGGCCCTAAAAAGTTCTCTGAAATACGGATTTCTACAAGAACATTTACTATAAAGTCGTCCTCCTCTGCTATCAATAACTGTCCTCCACTTTCCCCAAACGTTCAGTAAAAGTTGTTTGTGCTTAATAACCTTGTGTGCATGGTGTTTGGATAGATGAAATAAGAGGAAAGGTGGGGCTAGGTAGCTCAGGGTAACAGTTTCAGGTTCTGAGAGCTAAGGTTACTGCCAGCAAAATTTCAAAGCATCTCTCAGAGTAGAATGAGTTCGAAGAGAATAAATGTCCCCTACCTAGTGAACACACACACACACACACACACACACACACACACACACACACACACGCATTTCTGTCAAGGGCTTGATGAACCTCTGCAGAGAATGGAGTTCAATATTGAAGTAAAGAGGTTACCAGAGCCTGGAAGGCTTGGAAACATCCAGGCTGAAGACTTTTGAGCTACATAATAATATTAAATGGCCTCTTCCTGGTCTGCATAGTGACGTATCTATCCTTCGCAATTGTGTCCCAATGTCACTTTTATAGAGAGACCTTCCCTAATCCGACAGGATAGGATTTATCGGTCCCTTGTCCATACAAATACAGGGTATCTGAGACATTTCTCTTCTGTTGCATATTGCCTGTGATGAGCTATTTGAGACCATAATATCTTATATTTGTCTTATCTGAAGTGCCTAGTGCATAGTTAATACCCAAAAAAGCTTTAAAGAATTGAAATGAATCATGAGTTTTATGATAAAACAACCAGCATGGTAGAAACCTTAAAGGCAATCTTCATAAATCTTTATTTTGCGAATAAAGAAATGAACAACTAGAGAGACTAACTGAATTTCTGAAAGTCATGCAGCTAGGAGCAGGCAGAATGAGGACTAGGATGCAGTTCTCTAGTTCCCAAATCACCCACTGTTGCCATCACATTATGTTCACTGACACTAGGGCAAAACACCTCAGGAAAACCTGGGAAAATATATAGATATTTGATATCACTCCCAAATCGGGTACTATTTTGTTGTATGCCAAATGACGCTGCTTCTCTTTGCTTCAACTTTCAGGAAAGGAAAGCATGAGATTTGTGGTTCCTGTTTCCAGGGTTCCCTGTAAGTGCTGAATATGAATAATGAAGAGACAGATTCAGCAATGTACAGGTAAGTGCATAGATGCATCAGCCCTCCTGGGGCTCAAAAGTTGCAGGGAAAAGTACACTTTTCAAACTCAATATTGTTATATGGACCTGACAGAAAACAAAAACAAAAACAAAAAAACAAAAAATAAGGGGAAAATGGAAGAATCTGAATAAAAAAATCAGGCAATGTGGCACACACATACGTATTATGTTCAGCACCATGCACAGAAGCACACTAGAGCAGTTCTCCCAGCTCTTCATTTTCACCACAACATCTTATTTTATCTCCCTTACTTTTTTCTCCTTCCCTGAATCCACTCAAGCATTTATTGCTTCTTGGTACTCTAGTGTGCTTCTTCTGTGCTTTTACTCTCTCCGTCCTTTCAAAGATAAACACCTCACACCTGGGAAACAGATGCCTCTAATTAGTACTAAAACCAAAGTTTATGCCTGCCTTTGATGTTTTCTAGGATGCATTTTGGTGAATAATGATATGCTCAACTCAGAACCATTCAACACTTAATCATAAGTCAGTTTAGCAAAGATATTCTAGCAGTCACCCATCATCATACCCTAGGGCTAAGCCTGCTTGTTAAGGGTAGTGAAATAATTGTATTCTGAAATTAAAACATCTCTCTTTCACAAATCACACTTCTCTGAGCTGATGTTATGGAGAAATGGAGACCCCAATTTTATAAAACCTGGGGAAACTTTTAAACCTTGAATAAGAATCAAAGTTGAGGATAGAGGGGAGCGACATCAGTAAGATGTTGGAATGAGAGTTTTCTACCATAATACCCCTACGGAACATAGACCTTGACAACCACCCAGAGACAAGAGTACCTTTGTGGGAGTCCAAGAGTCAGCAGAGAAATTTCAGCACATCATTGGAGAAAATTATGAGAATAGAGGCATTGAAAAGGATAAGAAGAACAGTTTCACTTCATCCATGTCACTCCTACCCCAAGGTGGCACAGCTCAGTGCCAAGAGACAGCCCCCAAGTCTGTGATTTCTCCCACAGGGGAAAGTGAGAGCACAGTGAATTATGCCAACTTCCCCAGTCATGCAAGATGCTGCCCAACAGGTCCACTTCTTTCTCAACCCACCAAGAATATGGAGGTGATGAGCACAGTTGAAGAGTTGGAAGAGACTGGGAGCATAGCAACCAGGGCTCAGAACTCATCAAAGGCTTCAGGTCTTACTAACTGTATTGTAGACTCTATCAGGAAGCCTGCCATGGGACACCTGAGATGCCTTGCCTGCAGACCACCCTAACTGGCCCACAGGTGCACCCAATGCTCAGCACACCCTACCCTATCACCCTCCTCCCTGTGGCTGACTCCCCATGTGCTCCCCCATGAACTGCAACTGCAAGGATTTGCAGGCAGCTCATAAACACATGAAAAAATCCAGCCTAACTGTGGGTCTGGGAGAATGCACACAAACTTGAACAATTTATGGCAATGCCCTAAGGAAATTAAATGGGAGGATCTGAGCACTCAGTCTGGGTTTGCAAGATCAATAGATGGCATAATCTTAAGAACTCGTCCCGCAAGACGGAACAAGAGGTATGGAATGGCTGCATCCACAAAAACGGTCTGAGAGAGCCTTAGAATCTGTATCCAGGCTTACTGGTAAAGGCATTTCTCTATCAAAGTCAGTAAAGACAGGAGAAGATGACTGCTTCTTCAAATGCAAATATGGCAACACAAGACAAAGAAACATGAAAAATCAAGGAAACATGACAATACCAAAAGAACAAAATAATTTTCTAGCAACCAACCTCAAAGAAATGGAGATCTACACACTGCCTGACAAAGAATTTAAAATAATTGTTTTAAGATAGCTCAGTCAATAAGAAAAAACATTAAAAATATGAGCTTGCTAAAGAATATTAACAATGACCTTGGTGTTACGACCATATCATGATTGACAAAGTACTAACAGATAAAGGAGAATGACACATGATGAAAAAAATTTGCCATATTTTTGCTCATACCCTCACAAGTCTCAATATTGGAAGTCAGTGTGTTGCCCACAATTATCAAGTGAAAATTATAAATAAAACAAACATGATTATATATTTAAAAGAAAAAGATAGCTGAGAAAGCTACAAGACAACACAGACAACTCAGTGAAAACAGGAAAGCAATACATGAATAAAATTAGAAGTTAAACAAAGGGACAGAAATCATTGAAAACGAAAAAGAGAAACTCTAGAGCTTATGAATACAGTGAATGAAATGAAAAATGCAATAGAGCATCAACACCAGAACTGATCAAGCAAAGACTCTCTCAACTCAAAGACAATTTATTTGGAATTACCCACAGGAGAAAAAAGAAAAAAGAATGAAAGAGTGAAGAAGGCTATGGGGTTTATGAGACATCATGAAAACATCTACTATACACATTATAACCTGCCCTCCTGGTGCAGTGGGCAGCATATCAGTCTCATACTATACATATTATGGGACTCCCAGAGGAGAAGAGAAAGGGACAGAAAGCTTATTTAAAGTGAAAATGGCTGAAAACTTCTCAAATCTGGGGGGAGATATGAATATTCAGGTATACGAAGCTCAAAAGTCCCCAAACAGATTCAACCTCCAAAAAAGACTTCACCGAGACACATTATAATCAAACTGTCTTAAATCAAAGACAAAGAGGAAATTTTGAAAGCAGCAAGAGAAAAGAGAATCATCACTTACAGGGACTCCCCATAAGGCTTCAGGCAGATTTCTTAGCAGAAACCTTGCAAGTCAAGAGAGAGTAGGATGATATATTCAAATACTGAAATAAAAATAACTGGCAACCAAGAATAATTTACCCTGCAAAGCTATTCTTAAAAATGAAGGAGACAGAAAGACTTTCCCAGATAAACAAAAGCTGAGAGAATTCATTAACACTAGACCTGCCTTACAAGAAATGCTAAAGGGAGTTATTCAAGTTGAAATGAAAAAATGCTAATTAATAACATGAAAACTTATGAAAGTATAAAACTCATTGGTAAAGATCAATATATAGTCAAATTCTGAATACTCTGATACTGTAAGGGTGGTATGTAAATTACTTGTAACTCTAAAATAAAAGTTAAAAGACAAAAGTATTAAAAATAATTATCTACAATAATTATTCTTAATGGAAATACAACATAAAAAGATGTAAACTGTGACATTAAAACATAAAATGTGGGGAAAGAAAGTAAAAGGGTACAGGTTTTGTATGTGATTGAAGGTAAGCTGCTATCAGTTTAAAATAGACTGTTATAAATATAAGATGTTTTATGTAAGCCTCATGGTAACCACAAAGGAAAAATCTACAGTAGATAAACAAAAGATAAAGAGAAAGGAAGCAAAGCATAACACTATAGTTATCAAATCACAAAGGAAGACAGCAAGAAAGGAAGAAAAGAACAAAAGCACTACAATATAGCCAGAAAAGATTAACAAAATGTCAATACTAAGTCCTTATCTACCAATAATTACTTTAAATGAAAATAGATTAAATTCTGCAATAAAAAGACATAGAGTGGCTGAATGGATTAAAAAAACAAAATCCAACAATATATCACCTACAAGAGACTCACTTCAGCTTCAAAGACACACATAGGCTGAAAGTGAAGGTATGGAAAAAAGCTATTCCATTTAAATGGAAAGCAAAAGAGAGCAGGTGTAGCTGTACTTATGTCAAGACAAATAGACTTTAAGTCAAAAACTGTAACAAGAGACAATGAAGGTCATTATATAATGATAAAGTGGTCAATTCATCAAGAGGACATAAAAATTGTAAATATATATGCACTCAATATAGGAGCATCTAAATATATAAAGCAAATATTAACAGATCAGAAAGGAGAACTAGACAGTAATACAATAATAGTAGAGGACTTAAATGCCCCACTTTCAACTATGAATAGATTATCCAGATAGCATTTGAATTACGTTGTATGCCCAAATGGACCGACTGACATACGCAGATCATCATACAACAGCAGAAGAATACACATTCTTCTCACCTGCATATGGAACATTTTCCAGGATAAATCATATGTTAGGCTACAAAACATGTCCTAAAAAATTTAAGAAGACTGAAATGATATCAAACATCTTTTCTGACTACAATTATATGAAACTAGGCATCAATAAAAGGAGGAAAACTGGAAAATTATCAAATATGTGGATATTAAACAACATGTTACTGAACAACTGAAGAGTCAAAGAAGAAACAAAAAGGTAAATTTAAAAGTATCTTCAGACAATTGAAAACAAAAAACCACATACCAAAACTTTTGGGACACAGTAAAAGCAGTTCTATGAGGGAATTTTGTAGAGATAAATGCCTACATTAAGAAAGAAGAAAGTTCTCAAATAAATAATCTAACTTTTCACCTCAAGGAACTAGAAAAAGAACAATCTAAGCCCAAAGTTATTTCAAGGAATGAAATAATGAAGATGAGAACAGAAATAAATGAAAGACTAGGAAGATGATAGAAAAGATCAACAAAAGAGTTTGTTTTTTGAAAAGATAAATAAAAAATGATAAAATTTTAATTAGACTAAGAAAAAAGACAGAAGACTCAAATAAAATCAGAAATGAAAGAGGAAACACTACAACCGATACTACACAAATACAAAAGATCATGAGAGTTACTATGAACAATTACATGCCAATGGGCTGGATAACCTAAAACAAATGGATAAATTCCTACAAATATACAACCTACCAAGACTACATCATAAAGAAATAAAAATCCAAAAAGACCAGTAATGAGTAAGGATATGGAATCAGTCATCAAAAATCTCCCAACAAAGAAAAGCCTAGGGCCCAACTACTTCACTGGTGAATTCTACCAAACATTAAAGAATTAACACCAATTCTTCTCAAACTCCTCCAAAAAACTGAAGAGGAGGAAACATTTCCAAACTCATTTTACAAGGCCAGGATTATTTGGATACCAAAGCCACATTAAGGACACAACAAGAAAAGAAAACTATAGGGCAATATCCTTGATGAACATTGATGAAAAAATTCTCAACAAAATACTAGCAAACCATATTCAACAGCACCTTAAAGGTTCATACAGCATGATCAAATGGGGCTTATCACTGGGATGCAAAAATGGTTCAACCTCCACAAATCAATGTGATATATCACATTAAGAAAATGAAGGATAAAAATTACATGATCATCTCAATGGATGTAGAAAAAGCATTTGACAAAACTCAATATGCTTTCAAGATAAAAACTCTCAACACATTAGGTATAGAACCAATTTCCCTCGACACAATAAAGGCCATATATGGCAAGCTCACTGCTAATGTCATACTTAACAGTGAAAAGCTGAAAGTTTTTTCTCTAAGATCAGAAATAAAAAAGTATACCTACTCTTGCCACCTCTATTCAACATAGTAACAGAAGTCCTATCCTGAGCAATAAAGCAAGAAAAAGAAATAAAGTGCATTCAAATTGGAAAGGAAGCAGTAAAATTGTCTGTTTGCAGATGACATGGTCTTATATATATATATAGAAAACCCTAAAGATGCTACTAAAAAAAACCTGTTAGAACTAATAAACTATTTCAATAAGGTTGCAGGTACAAAATCAGCATTAAAAAAGAAGTTGCCTTTCTATACCCTAATAAAGAACTATTCAAAAAATAAATTAAGGAAACAATCCCATTTATAGTAGCATCAAAAGGAATACTTAAGAAAAATTTAACCAAAGAAGTGAAAGAGCTATGCACTGAAAACTATAAGACAATGATGAAAGAAATTGAAGAGAACACAAATAAATGGAAAGATATTCCATGTTTATGGATTAGAAGAATTAACATTGTTAAAATGTTCATATTACCCAAAGCAATCTACAGATTCATTGCAATCTCTATCAAAATTCCAATGGCATTCTTCACAGATTTTTAAGAAACAATCCTAAAATTCATATTGAAGCACAAAATACTGGATAGGGCTTCCTTGGTGGCTCAGTGGTTGAGAATCCACCTGACAATGCAGGGGACACAGGTTCGTGCCCCGGTATGGGAAGATCCCACATGCCGCAAAGCGGCTGGGCCCATGAGCCATGGCCACTGAGCCTGCGCATCCGGAGCCTGTGCTCCACAACGGGAGAGGCCACAACAGTGAGAGGCCCGCGTACCACACACACACACACACACACACAAAAAAAAAAAAAAAAAAAAAAAAAAAACAAAACTGGATAGCTAAAGCAATCTTGAGCAAGAAAAGCAAAGTTGGAGCCATCACACTTTCTGATTTTAAATTGTATTACAATGCTATAGTAATCAAATCAGTAAGGTACTGATAAAAACAGACACAGACCAGTGGAACAGAATAGAGAGCCCAGAAATAAACCCACACATATACAGTCAACTAATCTTCGACAAAGGAACCAAGAACACACAAGGGGGAAAGGACAGTATATTCAATAAGTGGTGTTGGGAAAATTGTATAGCCAGTTGTGAAATAATGAAATTGGACCTTATACTACACCATATACAAAAATCAACTCAAAATGGATTAAAGACAAACGTAAGCCCAGAAATCATAAAATTCCTAGAAAAAAACAACTGGGGGAAAGCTCCTTGACACTGATCTTGGCAATGATTTTTTGGATTAAAAGCACAGGCAACAAAAGCAAAAATAACCAAGTAGGATATGTCAAGTTAAAAGGTTTCTGCATGGCAAAGGAAATCAGAAAAATTGAAAAGGCAACCTAAAGAATGGAAGAAAACATTTGCAAGCCATATATCACATAAGGGGTTAATATCCAAAATACATGAGAAACTCATACAACTCAATAGTAAAAGAAACAAATAATCCAGTTAAAAAATGGGTAAAGGACCTGAATAGACATTTTTTCAAAGAAGACATATGAATGGCAAATAGATATAGGAAAAGATGCTTGACATCAATAATCACTGAGAAAATGGAAGTCAAAATCTTAATGAGATATCACCTCACACCTGTTAGGATGGCCATTAACAAAAAGTTAAAAGATTTTAAGTGTTGGCAAAGATGTGGAAAAGGGAATGCATTTGCACTGTTGGTGGGAACGTAAACTGGTAGAGGCATATGGAAAACAATATGGAGGCTCCTCAAAAAATTAAAAATAGAACTACCATATAGTTTCAGCAGTTCCACTTCTGGGAATAAATCTGAAGGAAAAAGAAAACCACTATGTTGAAGAGGTATCTGCACTGCCATGTTCACTACAGGATTATTCACAGTAGCTAAGATATGAAAGCAAGCTAACTTCCCACCAATGGATGAATGGATAAAGAATGGAGAGATATATATCACATTTTCTTTATTCACACACATACATTTACACATACACACATACAATGTGTGTGTATATACAATTTTTATTTGTCAGTTGTACCTCAATAAAGCTGTGGAGGGTGGGTTGAGAATACAAAGATGTGAGAAACAGTAACTGTTAATATTTGCTAAGTAACCATGTTTCTCCTTTGAGTTTTGAATTCACTTGAGAAGTATTCCTATGAGACATATTATTTAGTGCTCTAAACGTAACCTAGCATAGTGAGCATCAAAAGGTTAAATAGTAAGAATACTGAGAAGCTTAAGCAGGGAGAACGTTCACACAGGAAGCAATATGGTATCCATGACTCTGATCATTGAAGAGATTCTTCTATAGGTTAAAGTCAACCTAGAAAAATTTTAATCAAAAAAAAAAAAAAAAAAAAAAAGAGGAAAAATTCCCTACCTCAGTACTATGGCTCTGCGTGGCAAAATACAGAAAGTCTTCAGATAAAGAAGAAAATTGCAACACCACACAGATAAAGAAGAAAGACACCTGAGAAGTAATTACATTTCTACTTTCTACAGTGTTTTGGGCAGTCTTTGGAGGCAAGAAGAAAACTGGTGCAGAGAAATTCTACACAAATAAAAACAAAGCTAACTAGGGCTATAGGAAGAGTTGGAAAAGAGTCTACTCAAAATATGAACTGCAACTTAGAGCTATAACAATGAAAATATTAGTGTTCTACGCAACTAGTATTCTCTTTAATGACTACTGAAGTGGTCAGGTAGCTACCGAACAAAAACAGCAGAGGCTATAGAATAAGGGGATTAAAAACCAGGAACAAACCAAAATATATTAAGCCCATGATAGAAATAATTCTTAGCTCATGCAGTAAGGGGTCCCCCATTTCCTTGGTGCAGAAGCTTTGGAAAATTCATATTGTCCTATGACATGTACATGTAATGAAACTTTGTCTCATGTGTATATTAGTTGAGAAAGGCTGTTATGCTACAATAACAAATTATTCCAACATCTCTCAACAAGGGTTAATTTCTTGTTCACACGATCCATCAGAGCGCCTACTGCTCCCAGTCTCAAGCTGATCAGAGTCACCTCCATCTGGAACATTGCTGGTAGTCATGTGAGTCAGAAAAACAATGTGGCAAGCCTCCTTCTATCTCATGAAGCTTCTGCCCAGAACTGACATGCATCGCTCATTGTGATGGCCAATGATGGCCAGGAAAGTCAAATGGCCCTGCCTGAGTTCAACAGGGTAAGAAATATAACCCTCCCCTGCCCTCCCCAGGCAGGGTCCCTGACTATGAGCCTTACAATCCACCACAGTATGCTCAAGGTAACTGTATACAGTAAATTATATAATTCTGACTCTATGGTGCCAAAGTTTTTCTGCACTAAAACTATCTTTACAAAATCCCAAATCAAGGAGCTGCAGGCATTATTATAACTAGCCATCTAAATCATGTAGGTCCTATTGGTAGTTACCATCAGTATTATGGTCAGCAGTTTCTCTTACATAAGGAAGGATATCTTAAATTTTAACTCTGGCTATAGTCATGATTTTTAAGCCTTCAGGTTGTCTGCTAAGGTCCTTAATGGGGAGGAGCAATAAGTTGACAGGGCTTTTTCTTGTACGTGTATTCTAAAAACTAACACCATATTTAAGTAAGAGTTTGAATGAGGTTGAGTTGTAAATCTGCACGTATGAATTTTACATATTTTTCATTTCATACCAAGGAACCAGATCTTCAGACACTACTCCGCAACAAAATCTTTAATAAGGACAAAGGTCTCCTTAACCCCAGTACTCAACTTTAAAATAGAAAGCATAGATTTGATGGCAGAAACGTCGGTCAGGAATTTGCTAATTACTTTTCCATGATGTTGAGCTTTAATTTGCTTGGTAAAGATAATGAAATCTATGTCACTGAAGTAGTTATTAATCTAATTGAAAATACCCGTGTACATGTATCCCATCTTCCTACTACAAAGGATTCAGTGTGCTGTGGATCTGTTTACCCACCACTGAGAGGGGGCAACAGCCCTCAGACAAGTATTTCTGGTAATGACTTCAAGTTAAAGTTCTCAAAAACAGCATTTATCCTGTCCTTTTAGCATGATACTGCCTGGAGGCAAGAGAGAGAATGAAAAGTTCTCTTAATGTCCCTTTCATTCTTGTGGTTCTTTTTTAAATAAATTCTTTACCTTTCCTATTACTCAGTGAAGTCCCTTCTCCTCAGCAACTTTATTTATTTTTTACAATAAGTGGTCCTTCTAATAATAAGGACACCTAGGAGTTCCAGAACTGAGACTTGCCTCTCAGTACCAGAACCTCAGGAATCAGTCTGGAACACCACACAATTCTGATAAATTCTAAGCTGCAATAACAGATCATATTCTTCTCCCACAGGTGTTGACTAAGGAGAGGGTAAATAAGAGAGTTGGCTGATTGACCAGCTGATTAAAGGAGGAGATAAGCTGGTATGGGCGACCTGAGAATCCTCCCAATGGCAATGTCAAACCCAGGTCATGAAGTAGAAGAAAGAGGTGTCCCGATGGTTCTTGACCACCTCTTCCTCTTTCTTGACCACCTCTTTCACTTATCATTTGGTCAATCCCAACTCTACTTAATCTTGGCTTCCAGAACCACCACTGCCCTTGATCTTTGGGGCTGATCTTGGCCCTAATCAGCTTAATCATCTGTTCATTTGTTTCAGGTCTTGTCTTCAGCATTCCCAAAAGCCCCCATCAGAGAAGTCACCCTTGTGAATGGGAATAAACAAATAAGCCTATGAATGGAATTGAAAAAGTCTACTTGCTGAATGTCTGCTGAAGATAAGACATAAGTTTGAGAGGGGCCAAAGTTATATTTTAGATAGTTTGGAAGATGTAGAGAAGTGGCATAATCACTCAATGTTGAACTGCCCCTCTATCCCCAATTTAAATTGCTTTCTGATAGGTACTGAGAGCTGCAATTTGACCTTCTTAAACTCTTCTCACATGTAAAAGTTAAATTCAGATGACAGTCCCATCTTGAAGCCTCCCTTTTCCCCTATATCTGCTGCTAAGCAATATTAATTGTTCCTTCTTCCATGATCTTAATACTTAATACTTCCATACTTAATTCACAAACTTATTGTGGCATTTTCACATGTTACATTATTTAGCTCTGTGCATCTATATATCACCCTTGCAAAAGAGCAATCTTCCAAAGGCAAATTTAAATCTTATTTATCTTTACATCTATGATGCCAAGCAGAACATTGGACACATGGTAAATACAAGAAGAGTTTGCTCACTGAATTGAAATTTAGGTGAGGGTCAGTGTTGTGAGTAGCAGAAGCTGCCTACAAAGAGGTAATATGGAACAGAGTGGGGAGGGCTTGAGCTTTGGCTTTAGGGAAACCTAAAGTCAAATCCCAACTCTGCACCTACTAGCTATGATGCAACCTTAGACAATGTTATTTAACCTCTCAAAAACTATTTTTGACCTTGTAAAATGGAGATAATTATCCCCATCCTGCTGGATTATAGTGCAAATTAACTGAAAGGCATGCACAGTACTTGGTACGCAATGAGTTGCGATGACCATGATAGTTGCAATGACCAGATGCCCTTGGATGACTCTTACTGGTTCTGTGTGCCCATCCTCCAGCTTCTGTGTGCTTCAGTCCTAACGGATGACACCCACAATTTTCTCTCAGGGGAATACTTTCGGGTTACTGGAAGGGCTTTGTCCTAAACACAGAGAACCTGGAGACTGAAGTACTCACGTTTGTGTCTGTGGCCAATGACTGACTGGTGTAGGAGTGTATGAGCCCAACTCCCTTGCCTGTGGGCGAGATAAACACAGAAGTTTAACCTGTGCTCTCAAGCTCCCCTTGGGACCAGGCTAAGGCAGGGGCATCACCTATAATCACACCCTGGCTTGGTTTCTTCCCAGTTTCCTGTCATTCTTCCCTACTCTCCTTCTGTCTTCTCCTGGAATCAATGACTTAATCAATTATGTGACATAAATCCTTGTCTCAGGGTCTGCTTCTGGAAATCCGACCTAAGACATGAGTACTCCCAAAACAGAAATTATCATTACAACCCAGAATGGTTTAAAAATGAATATAAAATATTGCCACCCTAAAAATATCTCCCTGTTGTCACCTTCCACCTCCTTTTCCTATCTTGCCCTCACTGCATTTTACCTCTTCAACATGTTCATCGCAGGGAACAGGAGAACCAGCAGACTTATTTTTTTTTCTTTTGATAAAACGTATACGCATTCATATCCTTAACTGGGTGACTGCCTCTTTAGAGCTGGTTTGCTCAGTGCTCAGCACCTTGAGGGTGATTAACAAATGTGAAAAATAAAACAAAACTATGTTAAGCAATGTCTCATAGAGATGGGGAAGACGCCTTCCATGAAAATCTTGTCCAGGAGAGCCAAGAAAACAGATGAATCTATTCTAAGACTGGCAAATTCCATCACATCTTGAGGACATTTTCCCCCAGGAGAGTGGGTGATTCTGAGGGGTAAACTCATTTCACAATGTGCCATTTTGCTGAGACCAATTTTCAGTCACATGTCACAGAATTTCAAAGAACTACTACTGAGCTCTTTGAAGATGTTTTTCTTTCACCAAAGCAGGCTTGGGCAATGCTATCACTTAACTATGAAATGATATCTCTCAACTTCAAATGCAGGCTGTGCTACTTACTACCTGAGTGACTTTGGGTAAATTAATCTTCCTAAGCCTCAGTTTCTTTATCAGCAAATTTGGAAAAATAACAGTCTTTACCGGCTAAGGTTACTGTGGGTCCAGTGAACTGATGTACATAAAACATGTAGTTCAGAACCTGGTCCAAAATAAACACAATCCAAAAGTTAGATATTTCTTGTTGCTATTATTGTTTTTCTCGTTGCTTTAACACTTTCTTTCCCCTACTCTTCTAAAATGAACAAGGAAAACAAACTTAACTTGACAAACCTGGGATATCTCTGTTGGACAAAGAAAGCTTAGAGGATGGGACAGTGATTATTAAGGCTGAAGGGCTATCAAGTAGGAGACAGAACAGACTCAATCTGTTTGAAGGCATATAGAACTAGTAACCATTTATGGAACTCACATGAAGCTCTTTCATCTCAATATGAATAGAATTACCAAATAGTCATCATTTCCCCCACACTGGAATGGAGTCCAGGGGAGATGGTGTGCTCCCTCCCACTGGAGACTTTCAAGCCGGTACGAAATGACCACTTTCTGGGAATACAGGTGCACCTCGTTTAATTGCACTTCGCTTTATTGCACTTTGCAGATGTTCCATTTTTTACAAATTGAGAGTTTGTGACAACACTGCACTAAGCAAGTCTAACAGCAGCCATATTTCTAACAGCATTTGCTTACTTCGTGGCTCTGTCCCATTTCAGCAATTCCACAATGTTTCAAACTGTTTAATTATTATTTTACTTTTTATGGTTACCTGTGATCAGTGATCTTTGATGTCAACATTGTAGTTGTTTGGGGGCACCATGAACCTTACCCATACAAGGCAAACTGAATTGATAAATGTTGTGTTATGTTCGGACTGGTCCACCAACCCGCTGTTTCCCTGTCTCTCTCCCTCTCCTGGGGCCTCCCTATTCCCTGAGACACGATGACATTGAAATCAGGCCAATTAATAACCCTACAATGGCCTCTAAGTGTTCAAGTGAAAGGAAGAGTTTCACATCTCTCATTTTAAATCAAAAGCTAGAAATTAACTTTAGTGAGGAAGGGATGTCAAAAGCCGAGAGAGGATGAAAGCTAGGCCTCTTGTGCCGAAGTCTAGAATTAAAAGGAAAAGTTCTTGAAGGTGATTAAAAGTGCTACTCCAGTGAATACATGAATGATGAGAAAGCAAAACCACCTCATTGCTGATACGGAGAAAGTTTCAGTGGTCTGGATGGAAGATCAAATCAGCTACAACATCCCCCTAAGCCAAAGCCTAATCCAGAGCCAGGCCCTAACCCTCTTCAGTTCTGTGAAGGCTGAGAGAGCTGAGGAAGCTGCAGAAGAAAAGTCTGAGGCCAGCAGAGGTTGGTTCATGAGGTTTCAGGAAAGCCATCTATATAACATGAAAGTGCAAGGTGAAGCAGCAGGGGCTGATGTTAGAAACTGCTGCAAGTTATCCAGAAGATCTAGGCAAGATAATTAATGAAGGCTACACTAAACAACAGATTTTTAATGCAGATGAAACAGCCTTATATTGGAAGAAGATGCCACTTAGTACTTCATAGTTAGAGAGCAGAGGTCAATGCCTGGCTTCAAAGCTTCAAAGGACAGGCTGACTCTCTTGTGGGGGGCTAATGCAGATGGTGACTTTAAATTGAAGCCAATGCTCATTTACCATTCTGAAAAGTCTAGGGCCCTTAAGAATTATGCTAACTCTATTCTGCCTATGCTCTATAATGGAATGACAAAACCTGGATGACAGCACATCTGTTTACAACATGGTTTACTCAATATTTTAAGCCCACCGTTGAGATCTACTGCTCAGAAAAAAAGATTCCTTTCAAAATATTACTGCTCACTGACAATGTACCTGGTTACCCAAGAGCTCTGATGGAGATGTACGAAATTCACATTGTTTTCATTCCTACTAACAAAACATCCATTCTGCAGCCCACGAATCAGGGAGTAATCTCAACTTTCAAGTCTTATTGTTTAAGAAATACATTTCATAAGACTCTAGCTGCCCTAGATAGTGATTCCTCTGATGGCTGGGTAAAGTAAAACTGAAAACCTTCTGGAAAGGATTCACTATTCTAGATGCCATTAAGAACATTTATGATTCATGGGAAGAGGTCAAAATAGCAACATTAACAGGAGTTTAGAAGAAGTTGATTCCAACCCTCATGGATGGCTTTGAGGTGTTCAAGACTTCAGTGGAGGAAGTCACTGCAGATGTGGTGGAAACAGCAAGAGAACTAGAATTGGAAGTAGAGCCTAAAGATGCGACTGAATTGCTGCAATCTCAGGATAAAACTTATACAGATGAAGAGCTTTTTCTTTTGGATGAGCAAAGAAAGTGGTTTCTTGTGATGGAATCTACTCCTGGTGAAGGTGCTGTGAAGACTGTTGAAACCACAACTAAGGATTTAGAATATTACATAAACTTAGTTGATAAAGTAGTGGCAGGGTTTGAGAGGACTGATTCCAATCTTGAAAGAAGTTCTACTGTAGGTAAAATGCTAATAAAACAGCATTAGCATTGCATGCTGGAGAGAAACTGAGAAATCGTTCATGAAAGGAAGAGTCAATCAACGCAGCAAACGTCACTCTTGTCTTAAGAAATGGCCACAGCTACCCCAACCTTTAGCCACCACCATGGCGATCAGTCAACAGCCATCAACATCAAGGAGAGACCCTCCACCAGCAAAGAAATTATGATTTGCTGAAGGCTCAGATGATGGTTAGCATTTTTTAGCAATAAAGGTTTTTTTTGGTTTGTTTTTGTTTTTTGTTTTTTGTGGTACGCAGGCCTCTCACTGTTGTGGCCTCTCCTGTTGTGGAGCACAGGCTCTGGATGCACAGGCTCAGCAACCATGGCTCATGGGCCCAGCCGCTCTGAGGCATGGGTCCCGGACCGGGGCCTGAACCCGTGTCCCCTGCATCAGCAGGGGGATTCTCAACCACTGCGCCACCAGGGAAGCCCAATAAAGTATTTTTTAATTAAGGTACATACACGATTTTTCAGGCATAATGTTATTGCACACTTCACAGACTACAGTATAGTGTAAACATAACTTTTACATGCACTGGGAAACCAAAAAATTAGTGTGACTCACTTTATTGCAATATTTGCTTTACTGAGGTAGTCTGGAATCAAATCGAACCTGCAATATCTGTGAGGTATGCCTATACTATACACACATACACACACACACACACGCACACACACACACACACACATATAAATTGAGCTTCTTTTGGCTTTAATTGGTTGCAATTTGGTTGCAATTACAAAGAAGTTAAGCCAAGAGAGAATATACCATAAGAATATACCATAAGGTTGTCTTATGAAAGCCATGAATAGGAATGCAGACAGGACCCCACTGCCATCATGTATGTGTATTTCTTCCATCACTATGTGTCTGCTTTTCTCTTCCCTCTGGCCACAAAGAGGCTTCCTCTGCCTCAGTTTCCATGACTGAATGTGAACCTTAAAACGTCCCAAATTTTACACCTTACAGGCCAGATACCCAAAATGGTAGGTGATCCAAAGTTCTCTGGTTGTCACAAGCCCAAATTCCTGTGGAAGGAACTATACTCCATTCAACTGCAATTTGGACTAGACAAATGTGGCCACGGACCAGGGTCCCACTATATTAACACTGTCCTTTCCACATTGACCATGGAAGAGAATGAAAGGAGGAGAGACGGTGTCCCAGAGAAGAAGGCAGAAGTTCCTAGAAGTGGGAACAGAGCCACAGGGTACTTCTGGACAGAAAAAATAACAGGTATTCACTATATGCTAGAATGGATGAAAAGTAGAACCAACTTCCTTTAACTTTTTTCTATTCCTGCAATTCTATCAGTCCAGAGTAAGACTTATTCTCCCAGTGGATTCAAAGTAGTGATTTGTTTGAAAAGTTAGTCTGAAAAACTAAAAATTATGAAAATCACTCACTTATTTCTTCAAATTAATAAAAAGGAATTTAGCCATATGAAGGCATCCACCACATTTCATTGAATATAACATACCATTGATTTTTAAAACACACCATGTTTTATGGAATACTAAGAAAGAAAAAAAATGCCAAATGTAGTTGTAAGATGTGATCAACTGTAAAAAAGAATCCCAATTTCAAAGACGTTAAATGAAGATATGCGCATCTTAGAATCGATGAGATGTGAAAAATGAGTTTGATAATTCTGCATGCTTTGACATAGGCTCTCTGCTTTCCCTCATTTAACAAATGAGGTTTGAGTCAGTTAGGCAAACAGTTAATGAGCATATGATAGGCACTGTGATAATCACGAGGGATGCAGAAATGCTTAGGAAATCCTCTCTCTCTTCTAGAAATTTATAAGGTGAGAGGAGACAGCCATAGAAACAAATAATTGCAAAAGAGATGCACACGATAATAAGCATTCTTTACGGTTTTGAAATGCAAGAAGATCCTTCCTAGTTTAGGGCCTTTTAATGCTGTTTTTTCTGCCAGGAATGCTTCCTCTCCTTTACCAGGCTAATTGCTATTCATCCTTTGATCTCATACCGTTCACTTCCATAAGGACACACACACAAGAGCCCTGTCACTACCTTACAATGACACAGCTCTTTTCCTTTAAAACTCTTACCCCCACTGTACCTGAAATTATTGTTGGCCTCCCATAAGCTGTAAACTCTATAAAGGTGGAAGTTTGACTTGCTTAGTATTGTAATTCCAGCTTTAGCATGGGAAGGGTATGTTGGATGAATGAATAACTTCAAAACTTGACAAACGCTTTTATGTTTCTTTTTGGCTTCTTTTCTATTTAGCTGGAGAAATTTTTTGCTCATTTTCCATGAATACCTGAATGTACATCCTAATAATACGCAAAGATATTTTGGAACAATCCCTGTGAAAACTGAAGACACTGGGCACTAAAGGGGTTCAGACATAGACAAGCTCTTGTCTGGTAAGGGGAATCAGGAAAGGTTTCATGGGGAAGTAGAATTTGATCTAGGCTTTCAGGGATCTCAGTAGGTAAATGTTGGGGAAAGGCATTCCAGGCTGAGGTACTACAGTGATTCAGGGCCAGATGTGGGAAGATAAAGGCATCTCTGGGGAAAAACTATTCATCAAGTGTGCAAGTTAGAAAGGTAGACTGAGGATGGATTGAGAGAAGAGGTGGATTTAGCATTAAGTTAATGATGCTTAAGTTCTGAGCCCTTCCCATGCCTCAAGCAGCAGCCTTAGCTGCCTATGGAGGCCCTCCTGCAGTGGCCTGGTACTGTCCTTCCAGAAATACCTCCACATCCACCCGTGCTCCAGCAAACTTGCCTCTGGTGGACCTTCATGAGCATCTGGACACCATCTCTGATTCTAAGAAGAAGAGATGCTGCTCTTTGAAATCCAGAAGGAAAGTGCTGCGAAAGGATGCATATTGAATACCTGAGGAGTGAGGCCAGCTGCTGCTGCGGCAGCTCTGGAAGCCAGGACAAGAGAGATCAAAAGAACTGGCTTCTCCAAGGCCTGCCCTGGGGCGAGAAGCACCTTCTGGGTGAGATCCTACAGAGAAAGTTACAAATGCAGCATTCCCAAGATGACATTCTGAAACAGAAAACCCACTTCCAAATAATTACAAATTTCTATCACCCATGCTGGAGGAAAAATAAATGTTCTCTATAGAAAATTATATTATAAAATTGTTATCATATGAAAAGATGATCAAAGAGCATGCAACCAAACATATAGGCAAAGAGTATCATAGAGGTGTAGTAGGTAGGAAATTAATAATAATAATAAGCCATTTCTTTGGATTTTGTGATAATTGCAATATTTGTTATCTTTAAAAAAGAATTATAATGGGTGTGATTTCTTTTCTCATTTAGGATAAGTGTTCACTTTTCTCCCTAACTTTTAAGTCGTTATTTCATATTTTTCTTAAAGAGGGTTCCAAATATTATCTAAGCTTCGAGTCCCCCAAAGCCTGCATGTGACCCCAGGTGAAAGCCTTGTCTGCCCAGGGCTGGGATGGCACTTGGTCAGGAACAGAGGAGCAGAGAATATGTCAGCTAATCAGTTTTCATTCTGATTTGTATAAGAATGAACATAAACCTTCATGTATCAACTTTTGTTTGCAACTTTATCTTCCACTGACAATGTTGATAATTCCTTGGATATTAAATGCCTTCTTTTTTTTAAGTTTTCCTTCTAACTTTATGATTTTGCTGTGGGAATTTATCTGCTGATTCTCCATTTTGAAACAGAAAGACCTGCCTGTAAAGTATAACTGTTTTGCTCAGATTGAAGTTCCTTCCCTAGCATCGTGATGTTATTAATACATCACATCCATTTTATCCATATCACTTTTCCTGCATTTGGCTACCGGCACAGATTAATAGTTGCCTTTGCATTATGCAGTGGAACTTAATTTCTATTTGAATGTTTAACACCATTGTAATGATTTTATTGCAATTAAGAATGATAAATGTTTCCCTTCCAGTCTCAGAATCAATATTCACAAAGTGGAGAAGATAGGCAGGAATGTGGCAGTTAGTAGAACAGGGGGCTTTCAAGGAAATGAGGGAAGATGGAGGGAAGCTGAAAGGTACTAGCAGTGATTAAGTGCCTACTGTGTGCTGGACACTCTGCTAGGTATTGCACAAAATAGAAATGGTAGCAGCAAAAGCCAAAGCAAAAACAGCTAACATTCACTGAACATTTACTCTGAGGTGAGCACTTTCCATATGTTTCCTCAGTTGGGCTCCCGACTAATTCTAGGCTGAATCTGAGGCTCACAGAGGTTACGAAGTAACTTGCCCATAACCCTAAAAATGGTGAATGGCAGACTCAGGACTTGAATTCGGGTCTAATTGCAAAGCCCCATAAATTTAATATTTATTGTATTAGTTTGCCATGTCTGCATATTACCACAAAACTACACCTATTTGTCATCTCGCAGTTCTGTAGGTCAGATCTGAATGGGCTCAACTGGGTTATCTGCTTAGATTCTCAGAGGCTGAAATCAAGGTATCAGTTGAACTGAGCTCTTATCTGCAAACTCTGGGGAAGAATCCACTTCCAAGCTGATGCAGGTTGTTGACAGAATATAGTTCCTTGAGGTTATAAGACAAAGGTCCCCATTTCTTTGCTGGCTGTCAGCCAGGGTCTGTTCTCAGCTTCCAGAGACCCTCCTCATTCCTTGACACATGGGAATCTCTATCTTCAAGCCAGCAAGAGTGCACCGAATTCTTCTGACACTTGGAATCTCTGACTTTTTCTGCTGCTAGTAGCTGGTGAAAACTCTGCTTTTAAACAACTTGAAGTTAACTGATTAGTAAACTTAATTACATCTGCAAAATCTTTTTGTTGTTTAATGTAACATAATCCTGAGTGTGATATCTCAGGAGAGTATTTACAGTCCTGCGGAATAGGGCAGAAAATCTTTTGGGGAAATTCTGGAATTCTCCCTACCACACCCATACCATCCTCTGTACCAGGTATATGCTCTATCATTCAGTCTGACCACAACCTTGTCAAGAAAAATTAGTATTTACTTTGGAACAATAAGAAAACCAGGACCCATAGCCAGAGTGACCACTGGGGAAGAGACAGTATGAAGGCTAACTCTACACTGCACGTGAGGATAGTCTTCTGCATAGTGTAGCACTTTCCAGTTGCCTCTCCGTCATCATCCCTCACTGGGTCATGCATGCTCCAGCCACACTGAAGATGAGAAGATGTACCACATGCTCACCTGTGGCGCTTTGTAGGTAAACGCAGTCCCCTCTAGGACTTGACTCTGTTTTTGCTTAGCTAAACTCTTACTTCTCCTTCAGCTCTCATTTAAATCTCCTTCCTTTGGGAAACACTCCTCATCACAAGGCTGGAGTAGAGGTCTCTCCTATACAAAAGCATCTTATACTTAACTCATTATAATATCACTTATCAGCCTGTACTGTAACTCCTATCTGCTTAGCTGTCTCCCCCCAGCTGAGGTAGTCTGCTTTGTTGCTGGTCTAGACATCTTTTGTAAGGCTTTAGATGATTTCCTTGTGGTTTAGGGTTTCTGAACAAGTTAATTCCCTTTGGTTAAATAAATAAATAAATAAATCAGCCCTCCAAAAACAGGTGCTAAAAAAGTACAAAATGGTGTCAAAGAACCTTGCTTGTCCCTATAACACTTGAAAAATCCTAAGTCATAACCTTCATAGTGGGCACACTCCCATAGCTAACTGCACACACCTCTTCCTTTCTCCTATCCTTTTGATATAAATTTGACCAAAAACATAATCTCTAGGAAGAAATATATTTGGACCAAGGATTCATAGATCATTTGTCTTTGGACTTCGTGGCCTGAGTTTATTTACAAACCAAACTAGAAACGGAAATGAACAAGAGAAATGATGAGAATCTATTTGTAAATGTGTGTCACTTCAATTAAAGCAAAATGCTAGAGAAAAATATTCCAATGGGAAAACGTATTAAACTCCTAATTAAAAGGGTTGTCTTCTTTTGAAAGTAATCATATTTCAGTAAAGTTATTAGAAGTTTGAGAGATAAAAACTAGGAAGAAAAAAAGAATATTTGAAAGACTCAAAGAAAGAAGAGAAGAGACATCTAGAAGTAGAAAGATTAAAATAAATTCTTCACATCTAAGTATTGAACTTTTTAGCCATAGCAATAAAAAAATTATTCTGGTGCCATCTGGACACATTTTTATGATAATGAAAAATACATAAAAGAATTAGAAAATCATTAGAAAGCAGCAATCAATGTTTGAATTCTGAGAACCAGAAAAGGAATAAGGCCTAGATGTAAGTTGTTTAGGGACAAGATAGATAGAAAAAGCAACCAAGTCTCTGAAGATGTTTCTTCTCTTCTCTAGCCACTTCAAATTTGCATTCAGTCGGGATTCCTCTCAAATGCCTCAAATATCCAATATAGTAGCCCAACTATATTGGGTTAGGCAAGCTTTGGGAGGTAAATCAAAACTTCGCACAAGACGATCAGACCAACCTAGCACCGAAAGAAATAAAAATTTAACAATTTCATGGCTAATTTGATCCCTAAAGCAGCTAAAACTGGAAACTTAAAAGTTTAAAATGAATTCTTGATCTAGCTTTTCCCAATGTTCCACCAAAATACCAATGAAGACACAGAAAAAGACTAAAGCATAGAACACCCCAAAACCATGGTATTGGATACACTATAGCTAGAATCCAGAATCATTTGTCCCTACATTCAAGGCTGACAGAGCAAGACAGGGAAAGATCTACACATCTTGCCCCCTGAGCCTGCATAAGGAGGAAGATCTATGTCCTTATCTCAGTTTGAGTTCCTTGGTTGCAACAAAGCCCTGTTAACTTAATCTGAAAGAATGTGTTAGAAGTAATTTTGAGGATCACAGAATCAATGGAAGATTAGAAAACGAACAGGGCCTGAGAGAGTGTCAGATGATAAATGAGAAACCTGCTGATAAGCAGCAGCCACCATAAGCCTCCTAGAAGAAGCAGTCGGAGATCCCAGGCATTTTCATTCACTTTCACCTCCTTCTGTTCCAGGAAGGGAACATTTGATTGGCCTAGTTTGGAAGTTCTGCCTCTATCTAGGCTAAGAAACACTGGAACCCCTGACGACAGTCCCATCAGCTGGTGTCCAGTGATTTCCTGTTGCAAAGGGAATAAAACCCTAAAACTCCTTTGCATAGCCTACAAGGGTCTAAGTGACCCAGTCCCAGTCACCTCCCCATCTTCACCTCTCTCCTCTCATCCTCCCTCCCTGGGCTCCAACCAAGAGTACTTCTCGCTGTCCCTGCCTCAGAAGCCTTGGACTTACTGTCCCCCCTTCTCAGAAAGCTCCTCCCCCAGGACATCCCCCAGTTCAACCCATGCCCAACTCCCTCTCATCACTTAAGTCTCAGCTGCAATGATACCTTCTCAAAGTGACCTTCTCCAACTACCCATCTCCTTTTCCACCTTCAGACATTCTCAATCACATTTTCCCATTTCCTTTCTAAGGCAATCATCGGCACCTAAAATTATTTATTTACTTGCTGACTTTACTTTTGCCTGTCTGGTCCCCTTTCACCCTTTCTACAACAAGGGTAGGGCTTCCCTGGTGGCGCAGTGGTTGAGAATCCGCCTGCCGATGCAGGGGACGGGTTCGTGCCCCGGTCCGGGAAGATCCCACATGCCGCGGAGCGGCTGGGCCCGTGAGCCATGGCCGCTGAGCCTGCGCGTCCGGAGCCTGTGCTCCGCAAAGGGAGAGACCACAACAGTGAGAGGCCCGCCTACCACACACACACACACACAAAAAAAAAAAAAAAAAAAACAAGGGTAGAGACCACACCTGAGGGTAAAAACAGTATCTTTTCTCTCCAATTACATCTATATGCTCCACCTAGTGTTTAGACATAGTATCATCAGAAAAAATTTAAATGAACGTATGAACCAATATTGCAGCACTTACTACGTTCCTCATATAATTAATGATGGATCTGTTTCTCGTGATGAACTGTGAAATTTTCCAGGGTAAGGACTTAGCCTTCCTCATCTCTATGCCCTAGTACCCAACACAGGGCCCAGCTCACAGTAAGGTCCTCAACAAATGTTTATCGACCTGAATTCTATCCAGCCGTGGGCTCTTTCTTTATGAACTGCTAAGCAGGCAGGCTGTACCTAGAGAAAGCTATTTTCTAAAATGATTCCAAATCAGACTTCATGAGATGATAATAGCTAGAATGAAAAGTCCTTCCCATGAAAGCTCTGAAAACAGTGCAAACATTCTCAAACATTTATAGCCCTGAAATTTCTCTTGCACAGAGTCTTTCTCCAACAGCATGAATAAATGTAACTGGGAAGTTCGTCCAAACTGTCAACAGACAAGCCAGGGACTCAGAGCAAGGGTCTCCTCCTGGACGCCCCCTCTCAATGCAGGGCAAGACAATGAGAGACACCACCAAGAAAAAATCCTACAAGGAAACTGAACAAATATCTCCCTTGGCAATAAATAAATAGTTCAGCCAGGGAATTATAATTGTGTGTATAATGAAGCTCAGATATAGGGCATAATTACACTCTAGAATCCATACAGTAATAAAAAGCTGCAGTCAGGGAAAAGAATGCTTGTTTGCCATGGTTTGACAGGCAAGGAACAAACAAGAACCACTTTTTCACCTTTTATTCAATAAAATCAGCATATTAAATATTCAGACTGAGTGTCTCCATTAAGCAATTCATTTCTACCTCTCCTCCCTCCTCCCTCCCCACCTCTTCTTGTTTTGTTTTCATCAAGTCAGGGAGGGAAAAGAATAAAACCAAGTCCGTGATGTGATTTTTAATGAGGCCACTGCTCAGAGGTTCTGCTGCATTCAGGAGCTGCCTCCCCAGTCCACGGGGTTCAGGGCCGTGGGCAGGGGCAGCAGTTCAGGAAGGAGCCCAGACAGCAGGCAGACCACCATTTAAAATCAAGTGTAACATGTTGGCAGGAGAGGGAGGCGGGTGTCAATGGGGAGAGAAGGAATCAATCAGCTTACCCTACACCACATACCAATAAGAAAAGTCAGCTGGCCTGAAAATATTTAACTGGATGCTCTGAGTGGTGAACTGTGACTAATGAAACAGCTGACAACACAACATGGAGTAAAAGAGCCAGGGCAACCGAGAGAAAGGTTAAAAGGCTGGGGAACTAGATTAGAATGATTAAGAGAAACTGACAAACATGGAGAATGCAATTGACTAATCTCTGAAAGATACTGAGAGGGGATATTTTCTTGAACAACCAAATTACTGCCTGCCTCTTTCTTTCTCTTCCATTTGGAAGAAGGTTTGGACCTCTCTTTTAATCTGCCTCGGAAGGAAGAGGTTACAAATCAACAGAAAGAAGCAGGAAATCTGGAAATGTCAGCTTCTCCAGAATGAAGGAAAACTTGTCACGCTTCCTTCTCAGCCCTGGCCCCAGCCACAAGCTTTTACCTCGACTCTGCCCCTGATGTTGATGGGCAGAGGTGAAGACATCTAGCAGGCAGGGCCTGGGGAGGCCAATCCACTCTAGCCTAGGAGGGAGTGAGGTCAACGGTAATGAACGATGGCAAGGCGGAATGAAAATTGCAGAAATTTATGAAGTTGTTTCTGCTCAGTGAGCAGATTCCAGATAAGTGGAGTGTTAATAAGGCAGGCGAGTTTTCAGCTGTGCCAGCTGCTGGGAAGATGTTGGCATGCTCTTAACCCAGTATTTATTGGATGCTGCTCATTGCTGTGACAGCACACATGCGTACACAAGCATGTTTATTCACAACATGCATAATCACCCTGTCAAAACACAGATGCAAATCAGAGTCCTGTCTCAGGAGCAGAGGGGCATGTCTAAAACCCAGAGCCCTTAAGGAAAACTCTGAAAGAGCTCCCTTTCACTAAAAGTAATGGATCCCTCCAGGCTGCCCTGGAATGGACTATGACAGATTGACTTCTGTGAAGATGAAGAGGCATAAAGCGAGGAAGTGGGCTCTGTTTATGCAGAGCCTCATAAGGAATTCATCCTGAACAAGCTGAGTAATTTGGCTGCAGTATCCTGTAAATTTGGGAGGGTAAAACTGAATGGTTATTACATGTGATTGTGGGCTTTTAAGGAGCTGTAGTGGTCTCTGAGGACCAGGTACAAAGGTGTCTTATAGAATGAGTGGCCATGTGGAACCCAAGAAGCTCAGTGACAAAATGAGCTGAGCTCCTCTGAATGCACTTGAATACCTGAGGTAAGCTGCTGAAGATTCTGTAATCTGAGACAAAATGGCTCTTCACATGCATGTAAAGAACAGTAGGAAAACTAGCCAAGGAGATGACTTAGAAAAGCCATAGGAATTTTGAAATGGAAGAGGAATTTTATCCAAGATGATCATTTATGATTAGGCGGGGGTGGGAGGGGAGGGGTGGACACCAACGTTTGGTGCCAACTCTATTGCACACACTTCCCCCTGTAAGCTGTCCAACCACCCCATTTTACAGAGGAGGAAACAGAGCCCAGGAGAGGTTAGGATGTGCCCCAAGTCCCAGCAACCGGGGAAGTGGTGCGGTCGAGATGAGCCACAGCTCTGGCTGAACGCCAAGGCTGCCCTCCTCCAGGTGCTTGTTCCAAACTGTCTCAGGTCAAAAAGGGATTTATTGAAGAGTCAGGCTGGAATCCTGGACCTAAAGTGGGCTGAGCTTCAGAAGCTAGAAATAAATTCAGACTGAACAAGAATACTAGAAAGAGCTGCTCCAAAGATGAATTCATGATATAAATTCTATGAGGGGTGACTGTAAACTGAAGTCCAAAGACCAGCTCTACAAGCCCCACCTGACAGCCCGTCTCAGTGCTTTACAGCCACATGTCCACCTGGCTGTGGCCACAGCGCTAGCGGATACAGGCTGTATCTGCCTGTGACAACCCACCACCCCAGCACCGTCCGTTCTCTGATGTCCTTCCTGAGCAGTGCCCCTTGCATTCATCTTCTTCTTCTTTTTTTTTTCCATTCCTTCCTTTCCTTTCAACATCTTTCTGTCCTGATATTTTTTAAGGTTCCAAAGTAACTCAAGGGTTATTTAATACGTCATGCTTCCTAGTACCATTTGACACTGGTGGGAACTGCTGGAAATGCAACACCTACCCCAAGGGGATGAATCTCTGTGAGTGAAATGAAAAGTCTTGGGGTTGGGGGGCAGCTCCATGCTGTGGAAGGGCAGTGGATGAAAGTTCAAGTAGCCTTGGCTCTGCTACTATAGTACTGTGTGGCCTGGGGCATGTCACTTAACTTCTTTGGCCTTCCATCTCCTCAGCCATAAAATAAAGAGGTGGGTCTAGAACTGCGTGGATTTTTTAACCACAGGCACTGCTCTCTCTGGGGCCGGACAGAAATGGGGCCGGAGAGCATTTTTGGTTAACACAGTGACTAGGGGGCACCTATCATGTCTAAGTGCCCAGGCCCCCATCTGAAAGGTCTTTCTCTATCCTGACATTCTAAGGATCCACTAGGGAAAGTACCACTGGATAACAGTGCCTTTCCCAGATTCCTCTCAAATCTCATCACATGGCATCCAAAACGCAAGGCTTTTTATTGTCTGAGATAGTCTAAAAATCAAGGTAGAATATTTTAGATCAGACACTGGTCCAAAGTACACCCAGGACACCATCAGTTCAGACATCCAGAAGGCAACCAATCCTTTCAAACCACTACTCCTGCCGACAGAGGATGAGCATTTTTCTCTATAATTACCTCTCTGACTCCCCAGTTTCCTGGTCTCTTTTCTATGCATCCTTTTGTGTATATAAACTGCTTTCTTCAAACGTTTGGAATCATTATAAATGGCAAAAAGGTCTTTTGGATTTTTCAGGAGAAAACAAGGCAGATGCTCAAATGTTGGTGCCCTGCACATCTGAGATCTTTCTGAGCCCACA